>NC_026006.2:40912238-40980148 GCF_000442705.2 Elaeis guineensis | reverse complement strand
CAGAATTTTAATTTTATTTAGATCTAATATGTAATATTTTGATCTAAATTTAATTAATGGTTGATCACACAAACTGAGAAAAGGTTATCCCGTTGTAGGTGTTGGAACCAGATCTAGGGTTTCAGGGTTAGATCTTGAAACTTTTCAAAATCAAGCAGCGGAAGACTAAATAAATCAAAATTTATTTTCTAAAATCAAAGAATCCTTAGATCTAAGATTCTATTACATGATTATTAATAGCATTAAATCTAAAATTAAAATATTAAGAGCATGAAGTACATATTGATCATATCAACATGTTTCTATACTACATATAATGTATGTATTAAACAATAGATCAGATCTATTACTTTGCAAGTTAGATGTTCTAACCTTACTGATTCAGGCTTGAGGATGATGTTGCAAACTACACATGCATCCGATCTCTAAGAGTCGTCCACACGAGTCTATGAATCTCGATCAGAAGTCCTACTTCAAGAAATTAGTACAGTATGCTAGTACTGCACTGATCCTTCTTCGATGGTTGATTAGATACCTCCTTCTTCTTGATTTGGGCTCTTCTAAAGATGAGAAGTAGGAGGAGGAGATTTAGATTTGAGATGCTCTCAAAAAACTCAAGATGAAGGAAGGGAAGAGATGAAACTAACAACCCTAGAAGAAGATCCTCTTCTTCTTCTTCTCTTTACTCTCTCCTAGACACCCTGTATTGTGTCTATTATATCTCCACGACCCAAAGGTCTTTGGATGCCCCAAAGGTCTCTCAAATATCTATGTACTCCAAAAATTTCATGAAGAAACTCATTTTATAGAGAGAGATATGATAGAGTCCTTGTCTAGGTCAAATACCTAGTCAAGGCTTATCCAAACATGGCAAGACAAGGGGCGCCCAACTCTTGGGCACCTCCTTCTTATTTTCATGCATGGACCATCAGCAAAGGGTGCATAATGTGTGCCCTAAAAGTCATGAAAATTGCAAAAAAAATCTGGATAAATTTGGTGCAAAAAGGAAAGAATTTTAGATTTCTAAAACTCTATCTCATAGAATTTGAAATCCAAACTTATTCCTACTTTGATTTGATCCACAACCACTTTTCATGTATGAAAGAAGAGAAAAAAATTTTTGGATGTCAGAAAGACCTGGGAGAGGGCTTTTGTCGCACAAAATAAGAGAGGATTGGCATGGAATAAGAGAGAGGGCATGGGAGGGCTTATGTGGCGCAAGGTGGAATCCTAGTCTTACTAGGATTCTATCTTATGACTTGTTTTAATTTGATTTCTCAAATCAAATCAAACTAAAATTAGATCAACCTAATTAAAATAAATTTTAACCTAATTAAGAACCTAATTTAATTAGATTAAATTAGATTTAAATCTGATTTAATTTTCTAATCAAATTAGAAATTAGGTTGATTCAAGTCCTAATTGAACTAGGACTAGTTTTTTTCTTGCACTTGGCTTATCCAATAAACTAATTGGACTTGATCCAATCAAGCCCAAATCAAATCTAATTAAATCATATTCAATTAGACTTAATCTCAGCTCATTGGCTTAATCAAATTAAGCCAATTAGCAATCGAATCGCTAATCGATCCTTCTGCAATATTTGCACTAGGTTAAATGTCAATCGTATTGATCATTTAACCCTAGAATGATTCTTAATCGTTGATCAACCATCCGATCGGATCATGAACTCTACTATTTGTGACCTCATAGATCTGAACCTAAGTCGGTAGTATAAAAATAAATTTTTATATGAATCGAAGTGACCATCTAGCAATGGTACCCGACGATCGGATAGGTCGAATGTGTAGAACAACATCCTTAGAACCCATGCATATATAGTTTCCATATAATTCATTCCCTTGACCAAAATGATCATAGGACACCTCAGAGTTCAATTGTCAACTCTGATCAGGTTGTCCACATTGTATTTCAAAATATCAAATCCATCTGATGGATTATCCTGGCTAAGGTTTTGCTAAATTGAAATACAGTGACTCATTCTTCTCCAACTCTTGGAGTGGTCAATCCCATCTCGATCACACTCTGACTTCACAAGTATTTGACTATACCCAGAAGCCTTCTGTCACTGAATTAGAAATTTAGTTAGTCCAGTACCAAAGCACAGTGAGTTGCTTGCAAGTCACTGAAGTGATCTTAGATCTAAGGGACACTTATACCTATATCTCATCAGAGTCATTCTCGACAGCAGAATGCTCTGGAGTTGGTCACGTTCCATGATGATGTATCCTTACATCTCATCTGTATGCCATACCAGTGTCTCCACACTCCTTGGTTAAGAGGACAACCAACCCATATGGCCTACAGCGACCTATGCTCGATAGAAGCTGTCATCCTTATTAACAGCCTATCATTTGGTCGTGAACAGTTTTAAGGACTAATCGATAAATCCTCTCTTTATTGAACTTAAATAGTCCTAAGGACTTCATCATAACAACGGAGTTCATTAGAAGATGAAAGCTTATGATGAAAATATCAAAAATATATTTTATTTATTAACAAATCAATTATAATACTTGTTGCTCAATCGTCAACAGGCTAACGATTAATTTTTAGGACATATTTTCTAACAACTCCCACTTATCCTAAAGCCACTCAGCACAGTATCTAATATCCATCTTTGACTTGTGGTTGTCGAACTCCTTTATCGCCAGGGCTTTAGTGAAGGGATCGACCAGGTTCTCCTTTCTGTCGATCTTCTGAAGGTCGACGTCACCTCGATCTACGATCTTCCAGATTAGGTGGAAGCGGCGTAAAATATGCTTCGTCCGCTGGTGTGCTTTGAGTTCCTTCGCCTGAGCTATGGCACCAGTGCTGTTGTAGTGGAGCAGGACCAAACATCGAGGGAGGATGCTACTCCGAGCTCAGTGATGAATTTTTTCAGCCACACAGCTTTCTTTGCGGCATTCGATGCTGCGATGTACTCCGCCTCACAAATAGAGTCTGTCACATTATGCTACTTGGAACTCTTCCAGTAGATAGCTCCACCATTTAGAGTAAAGATATAACCTGACACGCTTCTGCTATTATCATGGTTAGATTAAAAGCTGTAGTTTGTGAACCCCACAAGTTTCAGATCTGACTCGCCATAAATCAACCATTGGTCCTAAGTATTTTTCAAATACTTAAGGATGGCTTTAACCATTTTTCAGTGATTTTCTCCAAGATCAGATTGGTATCTACTCACTACTCCTAGTGAGTATGCCACATCTGGTCTTCTACATGTCAAAGCATACATGATAGATCCCATGGCCGAAGCATATGGGACTCTACTCATACGCTCTCTCTCTCCAGGAGTTGTCGGACAATTCTTCTTAGAGAGAGAATTTTTAATGGCCTATCAGTAGATAGCCCTTCTTGGAATTCTCCATACTGAACCTCTTCAGCACAGTGTCTATGTATATGGACTGGGATAATCCAAGCATCTTTTTAGATCTATCCCTATAGATCTTCATCCCTAGGATGTAGGATGCTTCACCCAAGTCCTTCATGAAGAACTACGATGGCAACCAAACTTTTATTTCCTGTAGAGCGGGGATGTCATTCTCGATTAAGAGAATATCATCCACGTACAAGACAAGGAATACCACAACTGGACCATTTGCCCATTTATAGATACAGGGCTGTTCTCCATTCTTAACGAAGCCATACGTTTTGATCACCTTATCAAAATGCATGTTCCAACTCTGAGAAGCTTGCTTCAATCCATAAATGGATCTCTGAAGCTTGCACACCTTGGACTCATTTATGGATGTAAACCCCTCAGGTTGTATCATATACACCTCTTCGGTCAGTTCTCCATTCAGAAAAGCTGTCTTTACATCCATTTGTCAGATCTCATAATCCAGATGGGTAGCTATTGCAAGCATTATTCGAATAGATTTGAGCATTGTCACAGAGAAAAATATCTCATCATAGTCAATACCATAACGTTGACGATATCCTTTGACAACCAGACGGGTTTTATAGGTCTCCACCTTTCTGTCTGTGCCTCTTTTCCTTTTGAACACCCATTTACACCCAATGGGTTTAACCCCTTCAGGTGGGTCAACCAATGTTCATACATCATTGACCTTCATGGACTCCATTTTGAATTTTATGGCTTCAAGCCATTTCTCAAAATCAGATCTCTGCATTGCATCCATATAAGTGATCGGATCCTCATCGTTCTCATCGAGTTCGATAGGATCACCATCCTGGATCAAGAAATTGTAGTTTCTGTACGGTTGATGCAGTACTCTACCGGATCGCCTTAATGGTGCAGGTACATTGAGCTCTGAATCTGATCTAATCAAATCCGACTTAGGTTTAGCTATTGGTGTTGATCCTTCTACCTATTGAACTTCATCAAGTTCAACCTTAGAGACAACGGTTCCTTCACTAAGGAACTCCTTTTCTAAAAAGATTGCCTTAAGGCTGACGAACACCTTTTGTTTATCAGCATGGTAGAAAAAATATCCTTTGATCTCTTTGGGGTACCCTATGAATGTGCATTTGTCAGACCTAGGTTCAAGTTTGTCTGTGACTAATCGTTTTACATAGGTCGGGCACCCCCAGACCCTAAGGTGTGAAAGTGCTAGCTTATGCCATGTCCATATCTCATATGGAGTTTTAATTACAGACTTACTTGGAACCCTATTTAACAGATAACAGGTCGATTCAAGTGCATATTTTCAGAAGGATATCGGCAAGCTAGCAAAATCCATCATGGATCGGACCATGTCTAACAGAGTCCGATTTCTCCTTTTAGATACACCATTATGCTGTGGTGTTCCTGGAGGAGTCCATTGGGAGAGAATTCCATTCTCTCCTAGATATGTGAGAAACTCATTAGAAAGATATTTTCCTCCTCAGTCAGATCGAAGAGTTTTAATACTCTTCCCAGTTTATTTTTTTACTTCACTTCGAAATCGTTTGAATATTTTAAATGAATCCGACTTATGTTTCATCAGATAGACATATCCATATCTGGATAGATCATCCATGAAAGTTATGAAGTAAAAATATCCACCTCTAGCACTTGTGCTCATGGACCCACATCCATTAGCATGTACTAGGCCCAAGAGCTCAGTAGCTCTCTCACCTTTTCAATAAAAGGTGACTTGATTATTTTATCAAGAAGACAGGACTCACAAGTTGGAAGTGATTCACAATCACTGAATTTGAGAATTCTCTCTTGAGTCAACTTGTTTATTCTGTTCTTATTTATATGACCGAGCCTACAGTGCCATAAGTAGATATCTGACACACTATCTAATCTAGGGTGCTTGCCAGTAGAATAGACTCTTATCGGGCTTGATCTTTTTGGTCTGGCCCTACACTGATGTCCCAGCCTGAACTTGCACCTTCTTCACTTTTTTCTTCTTGTTCTTCTTCTCTTTTTTAAAGGGTTGAGAATCAGAAGACGAACCTTCCACTAAGTTCACCGACTCTTTGTGGAGTTGATGATCCTTCTCAAAGTTCTAAAGCAACCCCAGTAGCCCATGGTAGTTCACTTCAGGCTTTGTCATTCTATAATGAGTGAGGAATGGGAGATAGGACTTGGGCAGTGAGTTTAGTATTGCATCTTTTCCAAACTGCTCATGCAAGGAAAAGCTGAGCTTGCTCAATCGTTCCATCAGCTCGATCATATATAATACATGATCAGTGACAGAGGCACCATCCCGCATTTTGGTGTTGAAGATGGCACAACTAGTCTTGTGCCTCTCCACATCATCGGGTGTGCCAAAGGCATCCTCCAACACTTGAAGCATGTCCTTTGGCTAAGCCGTCTCGAATCTGTGACTGAACTCATCGCTCATAGCAGCCAGCATGATATAGTGCACTGTGGTCTGGTCACTGAGCCACTTCTGGTAGGTGTCTCTGACTATTTCACGTGCATTGGCAGCTGGCTCCTCAGGTGCAGGATCTATTATCACATATCGGATCCATTCATGCTCTAAGACTATCTTCAACTTTCGGTACCAGCTACCGAAGTGGGTCCCACCAACTTATCATTGTCCAATAATGATCAGAGTGATAGGAAAGTGGCCATATCTGCACAAAAGAAAACCATAACATAATTAGTAATTGATTCATTAAACCTAAAGATTTAGATTTTAATCAAAAAGTTTCTCCCACTATTTTATTCGAATTGGTAGCCTCTACCTCCAATTCGAGGAATTACCCTAATTCTTTAGTGGGTACTAGAATCCACTTAGACTGCACACAAGCCCAACTTTGGTTGGTCAATCCATGTACATCTAAGGATAGGTTCATAACTAATTGTTTCTCTAAATAATTTCTAGTAATTTTAATTTTGCCCCAAAAACCTAATCAGTAGGCTTTGGCCTTCACTGTAAGGATCCAGGTAGGTCCAACCATTAACATGACCATACTTGGTGCATCTAACTAACGAATGATTAAGTCCAACTTTGGTTGGTTCACCTAACCACCATTAGAAAGATACTTCCAAGTCGTTATATGATGAGTGATAATTCTATTAGTCAACAAGCACCAGGCCTTTGGATCTGCAATGATTATTGAGTTAATAGACTCATTATCAAACACCTTAATGGGAGGCTATGACTCAATTATCTTCATAACTTTGTCATTTTAAGGATCTAATAATTTTAGAAGATTTAAATAATTTAGAGGATGAGGTCAGATAAACCAGCTTATCATGATCCTCTCACTGCCTTTACCAAGTCAGCTTAAAGGAGACCATTAAAAGGGTTGGTCTAGGAGCACCTAAATCAGTCACACTGATTTACCTAACTGACATGGGTCAGCTCAAATAGTCAAGTGATCCGATCAAAACATAATTTCACCAAGAGGCCAGATAAGTTTGATCAGTGGGAGGGTCGGTCAAAGCTTGCCTTAGACATCATCAAAAATGGCCAGGTAAGCGGGCTCCCAATTAAAAACTACCGGTCTGGTTTACCTTAGACACCAACTGGTTTAATTAGTTTCAATTAGATCAACCTAACAGTTTGTGCTAGATCGCTTAACCAAGAATCAAGTTCATTTGGTTCTCGTTAAAGATATGGACTTGATCGACTACAACTATTGTAATTGATCTAGAGAATCCTTGATCTAATCTAAGACAATAATTGATTAGATTTAGTCAATTCTCTAATTAAGTCCGTCTTTAATCTAACCATAGGTCTAACCCAATTAATAGATCTAATTCCCACTAACCCATTAACCCAATGTGTTATAGTTTGTGTCTTAGGTTCTTCAATTCACAATCTTAGAACCTAATCAAACAACTTCCTAATTCTTAATTAAGTTTTGGGTTAAGGGTTGGGTTTGGCTTTTCAAAAATAATTTTTATATTTGTAAAATAATTTTACAATATGGTTCTACCAACCATATTGTATGTTTGATTCATAATCAAGATGCAAATAAAATAAACATGAAACTACTTTAGATCTAATCTAAACAGGTTCATGTAATTGAAACAATTTTAACTTTAAATAATTTTTTTGCATAAAAATTATTAAAAAAGATTTTATTTTAGATTTAAATATTTTTTAAATCTAATAAATCATAAATTTAATCTAGATCATATCTAATAAATTTATGATTAAAGATAGATCTACACAAACTAGGACAATCTTTGCACCGTAAGGGGTAAACCTTATAGCAGGACAACTTTACAGTTCGTGATTGATCTAAAATTTTAATTATAGATTTAATAATCAAATTATAAATTAGATCTAATCTAAGAGATAATCTAAGTATGTATAAATAATCATGTAATAAACAACCTAGGTTCTGATACCAATTGTAGGAACCAGATCTAGGGTTTCAGGGTTAGATCTTGAAACTTTTTCAAGATCAGGCAGTGAAAGACTAAAATAAATCAAAATTTATTTTTTAAAATTAGAGAATTTTTAGATCTAAGATTTTATTACATGATTATTACATAGTATTAAATTATAAATTAAAATATTAGGAGCATGAACTACATATTGATCTTATCAACATGTTTCTATACTACATCTAATATATGAATTAAACAATAGATCAGATCTATTACCTTGCAAGTTAGACATTCTAACCTTACTGATCCGAGCTTAAGGATGATGTTGCAAACCGCACATGCATCTGATCTCTAGGAGTCATCCACACAAGCTCACGAATCTCGACCAGAAGTCCTGCTTCAGGAAATCAGCACAGTATGCTAGTACTGCGCTGATTCTTCTTCGATGGTTGATCAGGTACCTCCTTCTTCTTGATTTGGACTCTTCTAAAAATAAGAAGTAGAAAGAGGAGTTTTAGATCTAAGACACTCTCAGAAAACTCAAGATGGAGGAAGGAAAGCGATGAAACTATCAATCCTAGAAGAAGACCCTCTTCTTCTTCTCTTTACTCTCTCCTAGACACCCTATCTTGTGTCTATTATATCTCTACGATCAAAAGGTCTTTTTCTCTAATTTTTGGATGTCCCAAAGGTCTCTCAAATTTCTATATTTTTCAAAATTTTATAAATAAACTCATTTTATAAAGAGAGATATGATAGAGTCCTTGTCTAGGTCAAATACCTAGTCAAGGCTTATCCAAACATGACAAGATAAGGGGTGCCCAACTCTTGGGTGCCTCCTCCTTATTTTTGTGCATGGACCACCAGCAAAGATTGCACAATGTGTGCTCTAAAATTCACAAAAATTTTAAAAAAAATTTGAGTAAATTTGGTGCAAAAAGGAAAGAGTTTTGGATTTTTAAAATTCTATCTCATAGAATTTGAAATCCAAACTTATTCCTACTTTGATTTGATCCATTACCACTTTCCATGTATGAAAGAAGAGAGGAGACCTTTTGGATGTGGGAAAGACCTAGAAGAGGGCTTTTGTCGCACAAAATAAGAGGAGATTGTCATGGAATAAGAGAGAGGGCGTGGGGGGGCTTATGTGGCGCAAGGTGGAATCCTAGTCTCACTAGGATTCTATCTTATGACTTATTTTAATTTGATTTCTCAAATCAAATCAAACTAAAATTAGATCAACCTAATTAAAATAAGTTTTAATCTAATTAAAAATCTAATTTAATCAGATTAAATTAAATTTAAATCTGATTTAATTTTTTAATCAAATTAAAAATTAGGTTGACCCAAATCCTAATTGAATTAGGACTAGTTTTTTCTTGCACTTGGCTTATCCAATAAATCAATTAGACTTCATCCAATCAAGCCCAAATCAAATCTATTTAAATTATATTCAATTAGACTTAATCTCAGCCCATTGGCTTAATCAAATTAAGTCAATTAGCAATCGAATTGCTAATCGATCCTCCTGCAACACTTGCACTAGGTTAAATGTCAATCGTATTGATCATTTAACCCTAGAACGATTCTTAATCGTTGATCAACCATCTGATCGGATCATGAACTCTAATGTGTGTGACCTCATAGGTCCAAACCTAAGTCGGTAGCATAGAAATAAATTTTTGTACCAATCAAAGTGAACATCTAGCAATGGTACCCGACGCTCGGATAGGTCGAATATGTAGAACAATATCCTTAGAACCCATGCAGATATAGTTTTCATATAATTCATCTCCTTGATCAAAATGATCATAGGATACCTCAGAGTTCAATTGTCAACTCTGATCAGGTTGTCCACATTATATTTCAAAATATCAAATCCATCTAATGGATTATCCTAGCCAAGATTTTGCTAAATTGAAATACAGTGACTCATTCTTCTCCAACTCTTGGAGTGGTCCATCCCATCTCGATCATATTCTGATTTCACAAGTACTTGACTATACCCAGAAGCCTTCCATCACTGAATTAGAAATTCAGTTAGTCCAGTACCAAAGCACAGTGAGTTGCTTGCAAGTCACTGAGGTGATCTCAGGTCTAAGGGACACTTATACCTATATCCCATCAGAGTCATTCTCGATAGCAAAATGCTCTGGAGTTGGTCACATTCAATGACGATGTACTCTTACATCTCACCTGTATGCTATACCAGTATCTCCACACTCCTTGGTTAAAAGGATAACTAACCCATATGGCCTACAGTGACCTATGCTTGATAGAAGTTGTCGTCCTTATTAATAGTCTATCATTTGATCGTGAACAGTTTTAAGGACTAATCGATAAATCCTCTCTTTATCAAACTTAAATAGTCCTAAGAACTTCATCATAACAACAGACTTCATTAGAAGATGAAAGCTTATAATGAAAATACCAAAAATATATTTTATTCATTAATAAATTAATTACAATACTTGATTGCTCAAGCATCAACAGGCTGACGATTGATTTTTGAGACATATTTTTCAATAGTAGGATTTATCCTTTACAGTGAAAAAGTTATCCTAGTTTGTGCTGATCGTTGATAAAATCTGATTTTATGTATTGCATGTGATGTTTATGATCTAATTTAGATGTGATCTAAGATTGTGATCAGATTTGATATAATTTAGATTAGATCTAAATTCATGCATATGTGATATGTGATTAGATTAGATAATCTGATTAGCAAGTACTTGGACTGGGTTGATCACCAGGCCGTCCGATCATAGGAGCAAGAAGGGTTTAAAGGCCCTCTTTTCTCATTTGATGGGGTCCTCTTATGACGTGTAGGGGTGCCATGTGATTAAATCTCATGAAGAAGAATGTGAAAGAAAAAACTTACTTTTTTGTAAAATTCTAGATCTTGAAATCCTAGGTTTGTTGTATGTGATACAAAGTTGTATGAAATGTAAGACATCTAATCTATGTAATTAAAATTATTTTAATCATAAAAAAATAAAATTTAAAATCATAAAATGTTTTATATATGATCTAAAAGATATTTATAATTGATTTTATTTTAGTGTTATGTAAAAATTTTTAGATCTAAAACTCTTTGAATCATGCTCACATAATTACTTAGCTGATCTAGTTTTGAACTGAGTTGACTCAGTTCCCTTATGTAGCTAGCTCAATATTGATTGAGTCGATTTAGTTTCAGAATAAAAAATCTTTGCATAAAAATTATTGTAAATTATTTACAAAACAAAAAGGTTAAAATTATTTCAAACCTAAACCTAAACCCATATCAATGCTGAAACTTAATTAGGAATTAAGTATAGAATCGATTAGATATAAAATTATAAATTAAAGATCTAATGTCATTCACATAAAATATAGAGGCATGGGTTAGCTCAAATCAGATCCTCTTAATTGGGTTAGACCTAAGGTTAGAATCAAAGAGTTAATGGACTAATTAGAGAAATTGATTAAATCTAACCAAATATTGAATTAGATAAAATCTTGATTTCTCTAGAACCAATACAATAATTGTAGGTGGTCAAGTTCATGTCTTTGATAGACCAAATGGACCTAGATTATGGTTCAGTGGTTGAACCTGAATCATTAAGTTGGTCAAATCAAAACTAATTAATCAATTAGTGTCTAAGATAAGTTCGACATTCAACCGATGGTTTTTAATTGAGAGTGGCTTACCTGATTATTTTGATGGTATCTAAGGTAAGCTTAGCAGATCATCCCATTGATCTCACTTATCTGACCAATTTGATGGATTATATCTTGATTAAATCATTAAGTGATTCGAGTTGACCCATACCATTAAGGTTGATCAATGTGATTGATCTAGGTGCCATTTCATCTAGTATGATCCTAATCCAATTCAATAACTTAGTGAAGTCAGTGGGACGATTGTGATTTACTGATTGATCTCTTTTTTAAACTAATTATCAAATATTTTAAATTATTAGGTCCATAAAATGAACTAGTTATAGGGATAACTAGATTATAGCCTCCCATTAAGGTGAATGGTAATGAGTTTATTATTTTTGATTGATATTGTAGGTGCCATCCATCTGGTATTCTCTCTGAATAATAAAATTATTATTTATCATATGATGACTCTGTTGTACTATTTGATGATGGTTGGATTTGTAGTGAAATTCAGTGCATGGATAAAATGATAATTTTAAAACTTTTTCAAAATTATGATTTTATAGGAAAAAATATTAATTAATCTAATTAATTAATATGTGTTTACCCTACACTAGGATCTAAAAATGATATATAGCATGCATGCATTTAAATTTGAAATTTGAATTTGAACAGTAAACACTTTACTGTAATGTGTTCAGAACACAATACCTTTGTGCGGATAGTAGATCGTCATAATTTGATCACTGTTGGAAGAGTCTGATTATTACAATATAGCTACACAACACGTCTGACCTCTACAGATCATCCACATGAGGCTCCCGATCTGATCGGCTCCTCACGGGTGCTAGCTCGTTGTAGAGCCTTTTCGACGGCCGATGCTGATCGAACTCCTTCGATCGATGTTTGTCGATTCTTTGGATGCTCCAGATCATCAACAGACATGCTTGAGAGGATGTTGAAGATCTTCCTAAAATTTGGTGGGCTCACGACACTCGTAGCTCACTTTTTCACATCCCGAACCCCAGGCGAAACCCTAGGGAACACACTGAAAACCCTGCGCCCAATTTTCTTTCTTTTCTTTCTTTTTCTCTCGAAAGTTTTAGGCTTCCCACTCGCACACAAGAGTTCCTCACACCCCACTTTCTCTCTCAGAATTTTTCTATGCACGTCCCACCTCCCTATCTCTTTTAAAATAGTTCAAAACGTGTCTTATCCGCGTGAGAGGATAAAGACAAGTGGTTACACATTTGAATTCAAATCAAATTTGAATTCAAACTAAAACCAACTCATCCCTATCCACTTGGGTGTGAGAAGAGAAGGGGCATAGCTTCATTAGTGCATGGAGTGTTTTCACCAGAAATATTTTCTCGTGTAAAATATGGGGCACTAAAGAAGATAAGGATATGGCGCAAGGATTGGTTGCTCATTCAAATTCAAACTTTCTTTTGAATTTGAATGACCAACCAATCATCCTTATCCACCCATAAGGCACACAAAAGTGGGGTGTGGGAAAGCCTTTGTGTGAGAAAAAATTCATGAGAAGTTCCTTCTCGTGAATTCAAATGGGCGCAGATATGTGAGGTGGCGCAGGGAGTTAAATTCAAAAGATGGTTTCATCCAAATTGAACCAACCTAATCAAAATAGGTTAAGCATAATTAGACTAAGTTAAAACCAATTTAATTAGGCTTAATAAGGCTCAATAAAATCTTAATCAAATCAAGAATTGACTAAGCCCAACCCCTGATCAAATCAGGGACCAAACCATCTCGACAATTAGGTCAACTCTTAACCTAATCGGGTCAAACCCAACTGAATCCAATTCAATTGGACTAGATCCAAAAATAATTATTCAATCAAATTATGTTAATTAGTGATCAAATTACTAAATAAATCTCTCATAAATATTGAGTCCAAATCTGATGGGCAATCGGGTATCAAAGTCCATCGATATGAAACCTTAATCGAAGAGTCCCAAACCAGTTGGACTCTTGACCCCGGTACCCAAAATGTGTGGGACTCATGATCAAAGAATCTTGATTCTCGATCACAGAGTTTCAGACATGTAGGACTCATAGTCCATAAATATTAGAACTCTTCATCAGCCATCAGATCAGATAGGAACCTCTAATGTGTGTGACCCCGCAGGATCAAACCTAAGCCGGTAGCACAGGAACCAATTCCTGTACTAATCGAAGTGACCATCTAGCAATGGTACCCGACATCCAGATAGGTCGAATAGTCACAATCGCAATACTCAGAATCTACGTGAATATGGTTACTGTATAATTCATCCCTTTTGACCCCTGTGTTTAGGATGACTCAGGGTTAAACTGTCAACCCTGATTCAGATCATCCGAGTCATGCTCAACTCAATCAGTCCTGTGACTCCTCACTAAGACTACCCTGGCCAAGATTTTGCTAAATTAAAATATGATTGTACATAGCTCCTGAACTGGAGTGGTCAATCCCATCTTGACACACGCACCGACAAGTCAAGTACTTGACTACACCCAGCAGCCTTCCGTCACTGAATTAGAAATTCAGGTAGTCCAGTGCCTAAGTACAGTGAGTTGCTTGCAAGTCACCGTGGCGGTCTCAGGTTGGAAGAACATTTATACCCATATCCCATCGGAGCAAATCTTGACAGTAGAAATAGCTCCGGAGTCGGTCACGTTCAGTGCAGATGTACCCTTACATCTCACCTGTATGCTATACTAGTGTCTCCACACTCCTTGGTTAAGAAGACAACCAACCTATATGGCACACAATGACCTATGCTCAATAAACATTGTTGTCCTTGGTAACAACATATCATTTGGTCGCAAACAGGTTTAAGGACTAAACGATAAATCCTCCTTTGTCGAGTCTAAATAGTCCTAAGGACTTCACCACAATACAGGAGTTCATTAGAAGATGATAATTTATGATAAAAAATATTAAAATAATTTTTATTTATTTATAATTTATATACTAATACAACAAAGAGCACAACCATCAATAGGCTGACAATTGGCTTTGGGATACTATTCCCAACAATCTCCCACTTGGCCTAAAGCCAATCGGTGCAGTATCTAATACCCATCTTCGACTTGAAGTCGTTGAACTCCTTCACCGTAATGGCTTTAGTGAATGGGTCGGTCAGGTTCTCCTTTCTATCAATCTTTTGAAGGTCGACATCACCTTAATCTATGATTTCTCGGATGAGATGGTAGCGGCGTAGAATATGCTTCATCCGCTGGTGTGCCTTTGGTTCCTTCACCTGAGCAATGGCTCCAGAGCTGTCATAGTAGAGCAGAACTAGACCAACAAGGAAGGGTGCTACTCCGAGCTCGGTGATGAATTTTCTCAGCCACACCACTTCTTTGGCAGCATCTGATGCAGCGACATACTCCACCTCGCAAACTGAATCAGTCACTATGTGCTGCTTGGAACTTTTCCAGCAGACAGCCCCACCATTAAGGGTAAAAATAAATTCTGACACACTCTTGCTGTCATCGTGATCAAACTAAAAATTAGAGTCTGTAAACCCTATAAGTCTCAAGTTCGATTCTCCATAAACAAGCCACTGGTCCTTAGTATTTCTTAAATACTTCGGGATGGTTTTAACAACTTTCCAGTGATTCTCTCCTGGATCAAATTGGTATCTACTCACTACCCCTAGTGAGTATGCCACATCTGGTCGTGTACATGTCATGACATACATGATAGATCCCACTGTCGAAGCATATGAAATTCTACCCATACGCTCTCTCTCTTGAGGTGTTGTCGGACAATCCCTCTTTGAGAGAGAAATTTCATGGCCTATCGGTAGATAGCCTTTCTTGGAATTCTCCATGCTGAACCTTTTCAGCATAGTATCAATGTACGTGGACTGGGATAAGCCAAACAGCCTTTTAGATCTATCCCTATAGATCCTCATCCCTAGAATGTAGGAAGCTTCTCCCAGATCCTTCATGGAGAATTGTGACGACAGCCAAATCTTTATTCCCTGTAATATAGGGATATCATTCCTAATTAAGAGAATATCATCCACATACAATACAAGAAATACTATTACTGGACCATTAGCCACTTATAAATGCAGGGCTCTTCTCCGTTCTTAACGAAGCCATACGTCTTGATCATCCTATCAAAATGTATGTTCCAACTCCGGGATGCCTGCTTAAGTCCATAAATGGACCTCTGTAGCCTGCACACTTTAGACTCATCTGTGGATGTGAATCCTTCAGGTTGTATCATATACACCTCTTCATCCAGCTCTCTGTTTAGGAAAGCTATTTTCACATCCATCTGCCAGATTTCATAGTCCAGATGGGTAGCTATCGCAAGCATAATCCGAATGGATTTGAGCATTGCCACAGGAGAAAATATCTCATCATAGTCTATACCATAACGTTGACGATATCCCTTGGCAACCAGACGGGCTTTATAGGTTTTCACCTTTCCATCTGCGCCCCTCTTCCTCTTGAAGACCCATTTACACCCTATGGGTTTTACTCCTTCGGGTGGATCAACCAATGTCCACACATTGTTGACCTTCATGGACTCCATTTCGAATTTCATGGCCTCTAGCCATTTCTCAGAGTCAGGTCTCTGCATTGCATCCATGTAGGTGATCGGATCCTCATCGTTTTCATCAAGTTCGATAGCATCTCCATCCCGGACCAAGAAACCATAGTATCTGTCTGGTTGACGTGGTACTCTACCAGATCGCCTTAAGGATGCAGGAACAATGGGCTCCGGATCTGATCTAACCAAATCTAGTTTAGGTTTAGCTATTTATGTCAATTTTTTCACCTGTCGAACTTCCTCAAGTTCGACCTTAGAGACAACTGTTCCTTCACCAAGAAACTCCTTTTCTAAAAAGATTGCCTTAAGGCTGACAAACACCTTTTGCTCATCAGCTAGGTAGAAATAATACCCTTTGATCTCTTTTGGGTACCCTATGAAATTACACTTGTCAGACCTAGGTCCAAGCTTATCCGTAATTAAATGTTTAACATAAATTGGACACCCCCAAACCCTAAAGTGCGAGAGTACTGGCTTACGTCCTATCTATAACTCATATGGCGTTTTGGTTACAGACTTACTCAGAATCCTATTTAGAAGGTAACAAGCCAATTCGAGTGCATATCCCCAGAGGGAGATCGACAGACCAGCAAATCCCATCATGGATCGGACCATGTCTAACAAGATTCGATTCTTCCTTTCAGACACACCATTATGCTGTGGTGTTCCAAGAGGAGTCCACTGAGAGAGAATCCCATTCTCCCCTAAATATGTCAAAAACTCATTAGAAAGGTATTCACCTCCTCGATCAGATCGAAGAATTTTAATACACTTTTCAGTTTATTTTTCTACCTCATTTCGGAATAGTTTGAACATTTCAAACGACTCTAACTTATGCTTCATTAAATAGACATACCCATACCTCGATAGGTCGTTTGTGAAGGTTATGAAGTAAAAATATCCACCTCTTGCACTTGAGCTCATGGGTCCGCATACATCAGAATGTACTAGATCCAAGAGTTCACTGGCTCTATCATCTTTTCCAATAAAAGATGACTTGGTCATCTTCCCAAGAAGACAGGACTCACAGGTTGGAAGTAATTCACAATCACTAACTTCAAGAATTCTTTCTTGAGCCAACCTGTTTATCCTATTCTTATTGATATGACCTAGCCTACAGTGCCAAAGGTAGACTTCTGACACATTATCTATTCTAGGGTGTTTACCAGAGGTTTGAACCATATTAACAGGCTATGACAGTAAGTAAATTCTATTATCTAGTTGTCCAACAAACATTGTAACACCATTCAAAATGATATTGCAAATATTTTTTTTTATTAAAAATTGATAACCGTACATAGCCAAAAGGTCTACAGAAATAATATTTAATAAAAAGCTTGGACAATAGTGACATTCACTCAGAATTATATTACGAGAATTGATTACAAGGTTCATGATTCCTAAAGCTAGAACTGAAACTTTACTTCCATCTCCAATGTTCAGGAACCTCTCGCCATCATCAAATCTCCTACTGACCTGAAGACCCTGCATTGAATTGCAAAAATGATAAGGGCTTCCGGTATCTAATACCCAGGCAGTAGTATCACAAATGAAAAAGTTGCAAGGTGTTATCATATAATTACCTTGCTTCTTCTTCGGCCTATTTGAGTCCAGGGAGGCAATGTATAGAAGACAGTTCCTCTTCCAGTGCCCCTGCTTCTTGCAAAAGAAGCACTCTGTCTGGCTCTGATCGGGCTTGCACTTCTTAGTCTGACCCTGTACAGACGTCCCAGCATGCGGCTGCACCTTCTTGTTCTTCTTCTTCTTGTTCTTCTTCCCTTTCTTAAAGGGTCGACGACCAGAAGAAGACCCTCCCACAACATTCACCGACTCCTTATGGAGCTGGTGGTCCTTCTCAAAGTTCTGCAGTAACCCCAATAAGCTATGGTAGTTCACTGCAGGCTTTGTCATTCAAAAATGAGTAAGGAAGGGGAGGAAGGACTTGGGCAATGAATTAAGGATCGCATCCTTATCGAGCTGCTCGTGCAGGGGAAAGTCTAGTTTACTTAGGCGCTTAATTATTTTGATCATGTACAGTACATGATCAGTGACTGAGGCCCCATCCCTCATTCGAGCATTGAAAATGGCACAACTAGTTTTGTGCCTTTCAACATCGTCAGGCATGCCAAAGGAGTCGTTCAACATTTGAAGCATCTCCTGCGGCTGGACGTTCTCAAACTTGCAGCTGAACTCATCATTCATTGCCGCCAGCATTATGCACCGAATGGTGGTGCGGTCATTGAGCCACTTTTGATAAGTATCTCAGACAGTGCCTCGAGCATTCGGGGCTGGCTCCTCTGGTGCCGGATCCGTTATTACATAAAGGATCCGCTCATGCTCAAGGATGATTTTTAATTTTTGATACCAGCTATCAAAATTAAATCCCATGAGCTTGTCATTATCTAATAATGACCAGAGCGATAGGGTAGTGGCCATAGCTGCATAAAGGAAAACCAGACCTTTATTAGTATATGAATTATTAATACTAAAGACTTGGACTTTAGTCTAAAGTTTCTCCCAATATTTTTACGAACTGGTAGTCTCAACATCCAATTCGAGAAATTACTTTAATTCTTTAGTGGGTACTAGAATCCACACAGACTACACACGAGCCCAACTTTGGTTGGTCAATCCATGTGCATCTATGGGTAGGTTCATAACCAGTTGTTTCTCTAAATAACTTCTAGTAATCAATTTTGCCCCAGAACCTAATCAGTAGGCTTTGGCCTCCACTGAAAAGATCTGGTTAGGTCCAACCATTAACATGACTTGATTTGATGAATCGGATCAATAAATGATCAGGCCCCACTTTGGCTGGCCAACCTGACCACCATCAGAAAGACTCAAACCAAATTATCATATTGTGAATTATAATTCCATTAGTCAATAAGCACCAGGCCTTTGGGCCTCCAATGATTATTAAACTAATGGACTCATTATCACTCACTTAATGGGAGGTTATGACTTAGTTATCACTATAACTTAATCATTTTAGAGACCTAATAATTTTGAGAATTTTATTAAAGGATAGAAGAGAATAAATTTTCAGCCAATTTCAATCCTCCCACTGACTTCACCAAGTCAGATTAAAAAAAGAGATTTAATTAAAGTCGGCATTAGGAGCACCTAAATCAGTCACACTGATTTACCTAATGACATGGGTGAGCCCTAATCACCAAGTGATCTAATCAAAACCTAACTCACTAGGTTGGCCAGGTAAGTGAGATCAATGGTGGGGATAAGCCATTAACTCGTCAGAGATCGAATCAATGCGAATAGCTCCCACTTAAGAACCACTGGTCAAACTGCCAAACTTACCTTAGATACCAATCGGTTCATTAGTTTTAATTTGATCAACTTAGTAAATAGGGTTCCACCGCGTAGCCATGAATTAAGTCCATCTTGGTCTAGTTAAAGACATGGATCCATTCAACTACAATTATTGGAGTTGAGTCTAGAGTGTCCTTGACCTAATCTAATTCAACTTTTGATTAGATTTGACCAAATTACTCTAATTTAGTCCATTTCTTTAAGCTAACCTTAGGTCTAACCCAATTATGGACCTAATCCATCTAACCCATTGACCCACAAGTTTATGCAATTGTCTTAGATCTTAATTCATAATTCTAGACCAACTTGACAACACTTAATTCTTTTAATTAAGTATTTGGGCTGATGGGTCAAGGTTTGACTTTTCAAAAATAATTTTTAAATTTAAAAGGTTTTATTTTCTGTTCACCAAATATGTTGACTCATTTCACAAATAGATCAGTATATTTCATAAATAGCAATCCTATTGCTAATTACATAACAGAAAATAACTCAATCAAAATAAATCATGAATATTCCTTTAGATCTAATCTAACACATTCATGATAAATTTTACAATTGAACCTTTATAATTAAGTCCTTTCACTGTTTCATCTGCATGGGATATAATTATAGTGACACCCCTACCGCCATAGGAGACCCCATCGAATGGGAGGAGAGGGTCTTTAAACCCTACTTTTCTCCTATGACCGGACGGTCATGGCAACCAACCCAATTCGATTACTTGCTACTTAGATCATGTATATCTAAATATACCAATTTCAAAATTTAAATTTTAAATTTTAAATTTCAAATTTTAAATTTTTGAATTTCAAATTTCAAACAAATTTCAAATTTCAAATTTCAAATTTCAAAATTTTGAATTTCAAATTTTGAATTTTAAATTTTGAATTTCAAATTTGAAATTTCAACCAAATTTTAAATTTTAAATTTTGAATTTCAAATTTTTAAATTTTGAATTTCAAATTTCAAATTTCAAAATTCAAAATTCAAATTTTGAATTTCAAATGTTTGAATTTTAAATTTTGAATAACTTTCAAAATTCAAATTTTAAATTTAAACTTTTAGATTACAACTTAATCTACGCATGCAAATTCATATATCATATCTTAGAACCCACTTTGATACTATTTGTAGCGAAATTCAGTACAGGAGTAAAATGGTAATTTTAAAACTTTTTTAAAATTATGATTTTATAATAGAAAATATTAATTAATCTAATTAATTAACATATATTTACCCTATACTAGGATCTAAATATGATATACAGTATGCATATATTTAAATTTAAAATTTGAATTTAAACAGTAAACACTTTATTGTAATGTGTTCAGAACATAATACCTTTGTGCGAGTAGTAGATCGCCGCAATCTGATCATCGTCGGGAGAGTCTGATCATCGTGATGCAGCTATACAGCATGTCTGACCTCTGTGGATCATCCACATGAGGCTCTCGGACTGATCGGCTCCTCACGGATGCTAGCTCGTTGTAGAGCCCTTTCGACGGTCGATGCTGATCGAACTCCTTCGATCGATGTCTGTCGATTCTTTAGATACTCTGGATCATCAGTAGATGTGCTTGAGGGGATGTTGAAGATCTTCCTAAAATTTGGTGGGCTCACGACACTCGTAGCTCACCTTCTCACTTCCTGAACCCCAGGCTGAAACCCTAGGGAACACACTGAAAACCTTGCGCCCAATTTTCTTTCTTTTCTTTCTTTTTCTCTCGAAAGTTTTAGACTTTCCACTCATGCACAAGAGTTCCTCACACCCCACTTTCTCTCTCAAAATTTTTCTACGCACACCCCACCTCCCTATCTCTTTTAAAACAGTTCAAAACGTGTCTTATCTGCATGAGAGGATAAAGACAAGTGGTTACACATTTGAATTCAAATCAAATTTGAATTCAAACTAAAACCAACTCATCCCTATACACTTGGGTGTGAGAAGAGTAGGGGTGTTGCTTCATTTGTGCATTGAATGTTTTCACGAGAAATATTTTCTCATGTAAAATATGGGGTGCTAAAGAAGATAAGGATATGGTGCAAGGATTGGTTGCTCATTCAAATTCAAACTTTCTTTTGAATTTGAATGACCAACCAATCATCCTTATCCACCCATAAGGTTCACAAAAGTGGGGTGTGGGAAGGCCTTTGTGTGAGGAAAAATTCATGATAAGTTCCTTCTCGTGAATTCAAATGGGCGTAGATATGTGAGGTGGCGCAGGGAGTAAAATTCAAAAGATGGTTTCATCCAAATTGAACCAACCTAATCAAAATAGGTTAAGCACAATTAGACTAAGTTAAATCTAACTCAATTAGGCTTAATTAGGCTCAATAAAATCTTAATCAAATCAAAAATTGACTAAGCCCAATCCCTGATCAAATCAGGGATCAAACTATCTCGATGATTAGGTCAACTCTTAACCTAATCGGGTCAAACCCAACTGAATCCAATTCAATTGGAATTGATCCAAAAATAATTACTCAATCAAATTGAGTTAATTAATGATCAAATTTCTAATTAAACCTCTCATAAATACTGAGTCCAAATCTGATGGACAATCGGATATCAAAGTCCATCAATATGAAACCTTGATCGAAGAGTCCCAAACCAGTGGGACTCTTGATCCCGATACCCAAAATGTGTGGGACTCATGATCAGAGAGTCTTAATTCTCGATCATAGAGTTCCAGACATATAGGACTCATAGTCCATGAATATTAAGACTCTTCATCAGCCATCAGATCAGATAGGAACCTCTAATGTGTGTGATCCCGCAGGTTCGAACCTAAGCCGGTAGCACAAGAACCAATTCCTGTACTAATCGAAGTGACCATCTAGCAATGATACCCGACGTCCGAATAGGTCGAATAGTCATAATTGTAACACTCAGAACCTACTTGAATATGGTTACTGTATAATTCATCCCTTTTGACCCCTGTGTTTAGGATGACTCAGGGTTAAACTGTCAACCCTGATTCAGATCATCCGAGTCGTGCTCAACTCAATCAGTCTTGTGACTCCTCACTAGGACTACCCTGGCCAAGGTTTTGCTAAATTGAAATACGACTGTACACAGCTCCTAAACTGGAGTGGTCAATCCCATCTTGACACATGCACCGACAAGTCAAGTACTTGACTACACCCAGCAGCCTTCCATCACTGAATTAGAAATTCAGGTAGTCCAGTGCCTAAGTGCAATGAGTTGCTTGCAAGTCACCGTGGCAGTCTCAGGTCAGAGAGATATTTATACCCATATCCCATCAGAGTAAATCTTGACAGCAGAAATAGCTCTGGAGTCGGTCACGTTCAGTGCAGATGTACCCTTACATCTCACCTGTATGTCATACTAGTATCTTCACACTCTTTGGTTAAGAGGACAACCAACCTATATGGCACACAACGACCTATGCTCGATAAATATTATTGTCCTTGGTAACAACGTATCATTTAGTCGCGAACAGGTTTAAGGACTAAACGATAAATCCTCCTTTGTCGAGTCTAAATAGTCCTAAGGACTTCACCACAACACAGGAGTTCATTAGAAGATGATAATTTATGATGAAAAATATCAAAATAACTTTTATTTATTTATAATTTATGTACTAATACAACAAAAAGTACAACCATCAACAGGCTGACGATTGACTTTGGAACACTATTCCCAACAGGATTGACTGAGCCATCCTCAGATCTGATCATTCATTAGTTAGAAATATAGAGTAGGTTTATGTTAATAGTTTGACCTAATCGAAACTTTCAGTGGAGGCCCATCACCTACTGAAATAAAATTTGGGATAAAATTAATTACTAAAAATTATTTAAAGAAATAATTGATTGAGAACCTACCCATAGATGCATATGAGTTGATCGAGCCATCCTTGAGCTTGTATGCAGTCTGTGTGGGTTCTAGTATCTTCTAAGGAATTAATGTAATTCTTCAGATTGGAGGTAGAAGCTATCAATTTGAATAAAATAGTAGGAGAACCTTTAGACTAAAGTCCAAGTCTTTAGGCTTAATCAATTCATAAACATAGAGGTCTTGTATTTTTCTTTCAGTTATGGCTAAATATCCTTACTCTATTTATTGTTTGATAGTGACTTATAGGACCCAACTTTGATAATTGATATTGAAAGTTGTAAATAGTTCTAGAGTATGAATAGATCCTACATATATTATGGATTCAGCACCTGAAGTTCTCACATCCAACATAATGATGCGATCAAAGGCACTTATCAGAAGTGGCCACATGATAATATCACTATGTGATGTTTTTGAGAGTAGCAAAAAATATAAATTTAGTTTTAAATTTGATGATGCTCAATGAAAAAAAATCTTTTAAATATTGAAGGAGTTCTTTTATACCTCTAAAGATGTGTCTACAGTGGGGTAATAATTCTTTGAGAAAGAAAAAAAAAAGAAGGTGCAAAAGAGTTATGCTTGGGCTAATGAGTCTGAACTGACAAAAGAGTCTAATGTTAATCTAGTCTAGTAGAGTCTTTTGATTTGAATAGGCTAAGAAAGAGAAATCAGCAAAGGATTGCTGAACAAAATACTTATATGATAATACCTTATGATTTCTCTATTTGTGACACTACTACCTAGATATTGGATATTGAAGGTCTATGCAAATTGTTGCAACGACTTCAGATTAGCAGAAAGTTTGAAAACAGCAAGAGATTTTCTAAATGTTGGAGTTGGAAGTCATATTCCAATCTTGATTTTAAGAATCATCGAGCTTATTTTCAATTCTAATAATATCATTTTAGTAATTATCACTATTGTCTAATGATTTTGTGATATCATTATGAATGATATCAAAATCATGTGGACCACTGAGAAATGATATTTATGAATAGTCACAGTCTGTCAATGTATTGTACACAATCAAACAAACTCCTTAAAATAGATAATGTCATGAAAGCCTACCTTTGATAATTTAGGCTCGATCATTAAACAAGAATAAGATCAATAGGAGATAATTTTTGAAATTAATGATTGTGAATCATTATCAACTTGTCAATCCTATCTCCTTAGTAAGACGATCAAATCATCTTTAGTTGGAAAAGGTGAACGAGCCAATGATGTTCTAAGTCTGATACATATTGATGTATTGGATCTACGAACATATTTATCATAAATTTAGATTATTTAAAATATTTAAATAATTTCATAATAAGGTAGAGAAATGAATTGGAAGAGCATTGAAGTCTTTTGGTCAGACCAAAGAGGAGAATGCCCTTCCGATGAATTTTTGACATATCTAGAAGAGAACATGATTCTTTCTTATTGAAATCGACTTTATGAGATATAGTTCGATCCATAATGGGATTTATAAGTTTGCCAGTCTCCTTTTAGGATTATGCTCTTAAGACTGCTTGTTATGTTCTAAACTGAATTCCGAATTAATCAGTTGCAATGACTCTATATGAGATATGGACTAGGCATAAGCTGATACTTTCTTATCTTAGGATTTAGGAGTGTTCAGTTTATGTCAAGCATTTGCAGATCGATTAGCTTGGATCTCGATCCTATATATATTTTTTGTAGGATAACCCTAAAGAATCTAGGGGATATAACTTCTACCTCGTAAGAGAACAAAAGTTGTTTGGCATTCTTTTTAGAAAAGGAGTACCTTGGTGAAGGTACTGATGTCTTTAATATGAAACTTATGAAGTTCAATAGGTAGAAGAACCGACACAATCTAGTAAACCCATAAAATCAGATTTGATTAGATTAAATTCGAAACCCATTGTAGAGGCACCATTAAGGAGATTCGATAGAGTATCGCATCCATCGGATAGAGACTTCAGTTTCTAGATCTGAGACGTGATCCTGTTGAACTCAATAATAATAACAAGAATCTGATCACCTACATGGATGCCATACAGAGGTTCGACTCCGATTAATGGCTTAGGGCCATAGAGTCTGAAATGGAGTCTATGAAGATAAATGGTGTATGGACACTCATTGATCCACTCGAAGAAATAAAATTCATAGGGTGTAAGTAGATCTTCAATAAGATCAGAGAGTGCAGACGAGAAGGTGGAGACCTACAAAGCTTGTCTAGTTGCCAAAGGATATCGTTAACATTATGGTATTGACCATAATGAGATATTTTTTCTTAAGAAAATGTTAAGTATTTCGAAGTTAGAATGTGCATTTTGATAAATGATCAAAATGCATGACTTCGTTGAGAACAAAGAAGAACCCTATAAATACAAATAGGTTAATAGTTCTGCGAGTATATTTCTTATCTTGTATGTGAATAAAATTTTCTTAATCTGAAATGATATTCCTTATATTACAGAGAATAAAAGTTTCATTATTATTATTGTTCTCTATAAAGGACTTTGGAAAAGCATCTCTCATCCTAGGAATGAAGATCTATAGAGATAGATCTAAGAGGCTACTTGATTTTTTCAGTCCAACATATATAGGATGTTTATGAGTAGAATCTGTTCTATCATATACACCATGTATGAGATCGGATATGGTATACTCACTACGGTAGTGAGTGGATATCTATAAGATCCAGATGAGAATCACTGAAAGATCATCCTTAAGTATTTGAGAAATACTAAGAATCGATGACTCAGTTATGGAGAATCTAATTTAAAACTTGTAAAGTATAATTTTAATTTTTAGTTAGATATATTAATAGTAAGAACATGTCAAAATACATCCTTATCCTAAATAATAGAGCAATCTACTGGAAAGGTTCCAACCAGAGCAATATAGTCAAATTTAAATTGTGAGGTAGAATGTATTACAGCATTCGATGCTTGCAAGGAAGCTATGTGATTGTACAAATTTATTGGCAAGCTAGGAGTGGCACCCTCCGATGATGATCTTATTATATTGTATAGCACCGGAGCCATAGCTTACGCTAAGAAGCCAAAGTCTTATTGGCTTACCAAGCATTTTGCATCGCTACCACCTTATTCAAAAAATTTGTTAAGGTGATGTCAACTTTAGAAGATCGATGAAAAAAAAAACTTAACCAATCCATTTACTAAACCCTCGATATCTAAGAGTTCTGAGATGATAAATTGAAGATGGATATATGATAGTATACTGATTGGCTTTAATCCAAGTGGGAATTGTTGGGAATGGTGTCCTAAAGTCAATCATTTGACGATTGTGCTAATTATAAATATATATGAATTGATAAATAATAAAAATTATTTGATAGTTTTTATCACAAGGTTACATCTTCTAACGAACTTTTATCACAAGGTTACATCTTCTAACGAACTCCTATATTATGATGAAGTCCTTAGGACTACTTTGATCTATAAAGGAGAATTTATCACCTAGTCCTTAAATTAGTTCGCGATCAAATAATACGCTATTACTAGGATGATAGCGATATCAAGTATAGGTCGTTGCATGCCATATACGTTGGTTGTTCTTGTAACCTAATGGTGTGGAGATATTGGTATGGCATGCAGGTGAGATGTAGGAGTACATCATCACTGAACATGACTAACTATGGAGTACTCTACTGTCAAGAGTAGCTTGCGAAGGGTATAAGTATAAGTATCTCTCTGACTTGAGATCACCACGATGACTTACAAGCAACTCACTATACTTTAATGCGAAACTAACTAAGTTTCTAATTCAGTGATGGAAGGTTTTTGGGTGTGATCCAATACTTATTAAGTCGGTGCGTGAGTCAAGATGGGATTGACCCCTCCGAATTAGTAAGAGATATGCATCAGTGTATTTCAATTTAGCAAAATCTAGACTCGGATAATTTATGTGATGGATTTGAAAAAGATTAAAATATAATATGGATGACTTATTTAAGATTGACAATTAAATCCTAGATCATCTTTGAGCATTAGGGTCAAAGGGATGAATTATACGATAACCATACACCAATAAGTTCTTGAATGTTGCTTCGCCATCATTCAATCTATCTGGATATCGGGTTACCATTACTAGATGGTTACATCGATTGGTTCAAAAAGATATTTCTGTGCTACTGGCATAGGTTCAAACCTATGGAGTCACACTCAAAAAAATTTCTGACTGATCATGTGACTGATCAACGATTGAGAATCGTTCAAGGGCTTAATCATCAATTCGATTGATGGTTAACCTTATACAAAAATTATAATAAATTTATTTATTAAATATTAATAAATTAATAAATAATTAATTAGTAATTAGATTATCGATTATCTTAATTTGATTGAGTGAAGAGGATTAAATAAAATCTAATTAAATTAGATTCAATTAAATTTGACCCGATTAGGTTATGAGATGGCCTAATCGCTAAGGAAGAATTATCTTTGATTTGATCAGAATTTTGATTCAATCAATTTCTAATTTGATTAAACTTTAATTAAAAATTTATAAACTTAATTAGATTATATTTTATATATTTTATTTGGACTAAATTAGATGTGATTTGGTTTGGATTCAAATAAAAAAATTAAGAGTCTTTATTGGAATAGAAATCTTCTCCCCATGCACCTCCCACTTTGACACCATATATCTCTTGAAGGAATCAGATCAAGGGTTTCAGAATTAGATCTTGAAACTTTTTCAAGATTAGGCAGTGAAAGACTAAAATAAATCAAAATTTATCTTATAAAATTAGAGAATCCCTAGATCTAAGATCCTATTACATGATTATTACATGACATTAAATTAAAAATTAAAATATAAAGAGCAAGAACAACATGTTAATCATATCAATATGTTTCTATACTACATCTAATGCACGTAAAATATAATAGATCAGATATATTACCTTGCAAGTTAGACATTCTAACTTTGCTGATCCAGGCTTGAGGATGATATTGTGAGCCACACATATGTTCGGCCTCTAAGAGTCATCCACATGAGCCTACGAATCACGATCAGAAGTTCTGGTTCAGAAAATCAGCACAGTATGCTAGTACTGTGCTGATCCTTCTTCGATGATTGATCAGATGCCTCCTTCTTCTTGATTTAGACTCTTCCAAAGATAAAAAGTAAGAGAAGGAGTTTTAGATATGAGACACTCTCAGAAAACTCATAGATGGAGGAAGGAAAGAGGTGAACACAGCAACACTAGAAGAAGACCCTCTTCTTCTTCTCTTTGCTCTAACCCAGATACTTTATTTTTTGTCTATTATATCTCCATACTTCAACACTTTTTCTTCCTAATTTTCACATGCCCTAAAGGTCTCTCAATGCTCTATAATCCATAAAAATTTTAAGAAGAAATTTATCTTAAATAATGAGATATGAAAAATCCTTATCTAGGTCAAATACCTAGTCAAGGAAAATCCAAACAGGGCAAGACAAGTGGTGCCCAACTCTTGGGCACCCCCTCCTTCTTTTTCTATCATGGACCATCAGAAAAGGGTGCACAATATATTTCATAAAATTCATAAAAATCTCAAAAAAAATTTGGGTAAAATCAGTGCCATAAGAAAAGAGTTTTGGTTTTCTAAAATTCTATCTCATAGAATTTGAAATCCAAACTAATTTCTACTTTGACTTGGTCCACAACCATATTCCATGTAAGATAGAAAGAGTGGAAAGTTTTGGCTGTGTGTGAAGGCCTAGGAGAGAAGGTTTTGTCACACAAAATAAGAGAGAGTGGCCGTGGGGGGCTAAGGTGCCACAAGGTGGAATCCTAGTCTTACTAGGATTCAATCTATGACTTGTTTAAATTTGGTTTCTCAAATCAAATCAAAACTAAATCAATCCAATTAAAATAGGTCTTAATCTAATTAAAAATCTAATTTAATTAGATTAAATTAAATTTAAATCTAATTTATTTTTTTAATCGAATTAAAAATTAGGTTGATCCAAGTCCTAATTGAACTAGGACTAGTTTTTCCTTGCACTTGGCTTATCCAATAAACCAACTGAACTTGATCCAATCAAGCCCAAACTAAATCTAATAAAATCATATTCAATTAGATTTAATTTTAACCCATTGAATTAATCAAATTAATCTAATTAGCAATTAAATTGCTATTCAATCCTCCTGCAACACTTGTACTAGGTTAAATGTCAATCATATTGATCATTTAACCCTAGAATGATTCTTAATCATTGATCAACCATCCGATCGGATCATGAACTCTAATGTGTGTGGCCTCATAGGTCCAAACCTAAGCTGATAATATAGGAGTAAATTTTTATACCAATCGAAGTGACCATCTAGCAATGGTACCCGATGATCGGATAGGTCGAATGTGTAGAACAACATCCTTAGAACTCATACGGATATAGCTTCCATATAATTCATCTCCCTGACCAAAATGCTTATAGAACACCTCAGAGTTTAACTGTCAACTCTGATTAGGTTGTCCACATTATATTTTAAAATATCAAATCCATCTGATAGATTACCCTGGCTAAGATTTTGCTAAATTGAAATACAGCGACTCATTCTTCTCCAACTCTTGGAGTGGTCAATTCCATCTAGATCACACTCTGACTTTGCAAGTACTTGACTATGCCCAGAAGCCTTCCGTCACTGAATTAGAAATTCAGTTAGTCCGTACCAAAGCACAGTGAGTTGCTTGCAAGTCACTGAGGCGATCTCAGGTCTAAGGGATACTTATACCTATATCCCATCAGAGACATTCTCAATAGTAGAATGCTCTGGAGTTGGTCAATAGAGACATTCTCCACACTCCTTGGTTAAGAGGACAACCAACCCATATGGCCTACAGCAACCTATGCTCAATAGAAGCTGTCATCCTTATTAATAACCTATCATTTGATCGTGAATAGTTTTAAGGACTAATCAATAAATTCTCTCTTTATCAAACCTAAATAGTCCTAAAGACTTCATCACAACAACGGAGTTCATTAGAAGATGAAAACTTATGATAAAAATACCAAAAATATATTTTATTTATTAATAAATTAATTACAATACAAAGTTGCTCAATCGTCAACAGGCTGACGATTGGCTTTTGGGACATATTTTCCAACAACTCACACTTGTCCTAAAGTCACTCGGTACAGTATCTAATACCAATCTTTGACTTGTGGTTGTCGAACTCCTTTGTCGCTAGGGCTTTATTGAAGGGGTCGGCCAGGTTCTCCTTTCTGTCGATCTTCTGAAGATCGATGTCATCTCGATCCACGATCTTCCGGACCAGGTGGAATCGGTGCAAAATGTGCTTCGTCTGCTGGTGTGCTTTGGGTTTCTTTGCCTGACCTATGGCACCAATGCTGTCGCAGTAGAGCAGGACTGGACCATCGAAGGAGGGTACTACTCCAAGCTTGATGATGAATTTTCTCAATCACACAGTTTTTTTTGCGGCATCCGATGCTGCGATGTACTCTGCTTCACAAATAGAGTCTGCCACAGTATGCTGCTTGAAACTCTTCCAACAGATGGCTCCACCATTCAAAGTAAAGATATTACCCAACATGCTTCTGCTGTCATCATGGTCAGATTGAAAGCTGGAGTCTGTGAACCCCATAAGTTTCAGATCTGACTCACCATAAACCAACCATTGATCCTTAGTATTTCTCAAATACTTAAGGATGGCTTTAACCACTTTTTAGTGATTTTCTCTGGGATCAGATTGGTATCTACTCACTACTCCTAGTGAGTATGCCACATCTGATCTTGTACTTATCATGGCGTACATGATAGATCCCACGATCGAAGTATATGGGACTTTGCTCATATGCTCTCTCTCTTCAGGAGTTGTCGGATAATCCTTCTTAGAGAGAGAAATTTCATGGCCTATCGATAGATAGTCCTTCTTGGAATTCTCCATGCTGAACCTCTTCAGCACAATGTCTATATACGTAGACTGGGATAATCCAAGCATCTTTTTAGATCTATCCTTATAGATCTTCATCCCTAGGATGTAGGATGCTTCACCCAAGTCTTTCATGGAGAACTGCGATGACAATCAAACTTTTATTCCCTGTAGTGTGGGGATGTCATTCCTGATTAAGAGAATGTCATCCACGTACAAGATAAAGAATACCACAACTGGATCATTTGCCCAGTTATAGATGTAGGACTCTTCTCTATTCTTAACGAAGTCATACATTTTGATCACCTTATCAAAATGCATGTTCCAACTCCAAAAGCTTGCTTCAATCCATAAATAGATCTTTGAAGCTTGCACACCTTGGATTCATCTGTCGATGTAAACCCCTCAGGTTGTATCATATACACCTCTTCGGTCAGCTCTCTATTTAGAAAAGCTATCTTTACATCATCTGCCAGATCTCATAATTCAGATGGGCAGCTATTACAAGCATTATCCGAATGGATTTGAGCATTGCCACAGGAGAGAATATCTTGTTATAGTCAATACCATAATGTTGATGATACCCCTTGGCAACCAAATGGGCTTTATAGGTCTCTACTTTTTCGTCTGCATCCCTCTTCTTTTTGAAGACCCATTTACACCCAATGATTTTAACCCCTTCAGGTGGGTCAACCAATGTCCATACATCGTTGACCTTCATGGATTCTATTTCGGATTTCATGGCTTCAAGTCATTTTTTGGAATTAGATCTCTCCATTGCATCCATATAGGTGATCGGATCCTCATCGTTCTCATTGAGTTTGATGGAATCACCATCCCAGATCAAAAAATTATAGTATCTGTTCGGCTGATGCGGTACTCTATCGGATCGCCTTAATGGTATATGTACATTGGGCTCCGGATCTGATCTAATCAAATCCGACTTAGGTTCAGCTATTGGTGTCGGTCCTTCTACCTGTTGAACTTTATCAAGTTCAACCTTAGAGGCAACGGTTCCTTCACCAAGGAACTTCTTTTCTAAAAAGATTGCCTTAAGGCTGATGAACATCTTTTGTTCATCAGCATGGTAGAAAAAATATTCTTTGATCTCTTTGGGGTACCCTATGAATGTGCATTTGTCAGACCTAGGTCCAAGTTTATCTGTAACTAACCGTTTGACATAGGTCGGGTACCCCCAGACCCTAAGATGTGAAAGTGCTGGTTTACGCCCTGTCCATATCTCATATAGAATCTTAATTACAAACTTACTTAAAATCCTATTTAACAGATAACGGGTCGATTTGAGTGCATATCCTCAGAAGGATATCGGCAAGCTAGCAAAATCTATCATGGATCGGACCATGTCTAACAGAGTCCGATTTCTCCTTTTAGACACATCATTATGCTGTGGTGTTCCTAGAGGAGTCCGTTGGGAGAGAATCTCATTCTCTCCTAGATATGTGAGAAACTCACCAGAAAGGTATTCCCCTCCTCGATCAGATCGAAGAGTTTTAATACTCTTCCTAGTTTATTTTTCTACTTCACTTCGAAATCGTTTGAACATTTCAAATAAATCTGACTTATGTTTCATCAGATAGACATATCCATATCTAGATAGATCATCTGTGAAAGTGATGAAGTAGAAATATCTACCTCTAGCACTTGTGCTCATGGGCCCGCATACATCAGTATGTACTAGGCCCAAGAGCTCAGTAGTTCTGTCACCTTTTTCAGTAAAAGTTGACTTGGTCATTTTACCAAGAAGACAGGATTTACAAGTTGGAAGTGATTCACAATCACTGACTTTGAAGATTCCCTCATAAGTAGATATCTGATACACTATCTAATCTAGGGTGCTTACCTGTAGAATAGACTATGTTAACAGATTGTGATAACATATACACACCATTGTTCAAATGTCCACAAAAAATAGTAACATCATTCATAATGATATTACAAACTTATTTCTTTATTGAAATTTCATAATCATTTTTGGCCAGAAGGCCTACAGAAATAATATTTAAAAAGAAATTAAATAGAAATGACAATCATTAAGAACAATGGTATAGGACTTAGATACAAGTTTCAAGATTCCTAATGCTAGAACTGAAATTGATCTTCCATCTCCAACATTCAGGAACCTCTCGTCTTGCTCGAATCTCCTACTGACCTGCAATCCCTGTAATGAATTGTAAATATGGTAAGGGCTACCGGTATCCAATACCCAGTCAGTTATATCACAAATAGAGAAATTGCAAGGAGTTATCATATAAATACCTTGTTTAATAATAGCTTGCTTCTTTCTCTGCCTATTCGGATTCAGGGAGGTAATGTACTGAGGACAGTTTCTCTTTCAGTGCCCCACTTCTTGCAAAAGAAGCATTCAGTTTGACTCTTATCGGGCTTGATCTTTCTGGTCTGGCCCTGCACTGATGTCCCAGTCTGAACTTGCACCTTCTTCCCTTTCTTCTTCTTGTTCTTCTTTCCTTTCTTAAAGGATCGAGAACCAGAAGACGAACCTCCCACTAAGTTCACCGACTCCTTGTGGAGTTGGTGATCCTTCTCAAAGTTTTGAAGCAACCCAGTAATCTGTGGTAGTTTACTTCAGGCTTTGTCATTCTATAATGAGTGAGGAATGGGAGATAAGACTTGGGCAGCGAGTTCAGTATTGCATCTTTCCCAAGCTGCTCATGCAAGGAAAAGCCGAGCTTGCTCAAACACTCTATTAGCTCGATCATGTACAATACATGATCAGTGACAGAGGCACCATCCCGTATTTTGGCATTGAAGATGGCACAACTAGTCTTGTGCCTCTCCATGTCATCGGGTGTGCCAAAGGCATCCTCCAATACTTGAAACATGTCCTTTGGCTGAGCCATCTCAAATCTGCGACTGAACTCGTTGCTTATGGCAGCCAGCATGATGCAATGCACTGTTGTCTGGTCACTGAGCCACTTCTGATAAGTATCTCTGACTGTTCCATGTGCATTGGCAGTTGGCTCCTCAGGTGCAGGATCTGTTATCACATATAGGATCCGTTCATACTCCAGGACTATCTTCAACTTTCTGTACAAGCTATCGAAGTTAGGTCCCACCAAAATTTCATTGTCCAACAATGATTGGAGTGATAGGGAAGTGGTCATATCTGCATAAAGAAAAATTATAATCTAATTAGTAATTAATTCATTAAACCTAAAGATTTAAATTTTAATCAAAAGGTTTCTTCTACTATTTTATTCGAATTGGTAGCCTCTACCTCCAATTCGAGGAATTACCCTAATTCCTTATGGGTACTAGAATCCACTTAGACTGCACACAAGTCCAACTTTAGTTGGCCAACCCATGTACATCTAAGGATAGGTTCATAACCAATTATTTCTCTAAATAATTTCTAGTAATTTTAATTTTACCCCAGTCCCTAATCAGTAGGCTTTGGCCTCCACTGAAAAGGTCTGGTTAGGTCCAACCATTAACATGACCATACTTGGCCCATCTAGCCAATGAATGATTAGGCCCAACTTTGGTTGGCTAACCTAACCACCATTTAGAAAGATGCAGTCAAGATATCATATTATGAATGACAATTTCATCAGTCGATAAGCATCAGGCCTTTGGGCCTCCAATGATTATCCAACTGATGGATCCATTATCATCCACTTAATGGGAGGCTATGATCTAGTTATCACTATAACTATTTTATTTTAAGGACCTAATAATTTTAGAGATTTAATTGATTTAGAGGAGGAGGTCAGGTGAACTAGCTTATCATGATCCTCCCACTGGCTTCACCAAGTCAGCTTAAGGGAGACCATTAAAAGGGCTTGTCTAGGAGCACCTAAATCAGTCACACTAATTTACCTAGCTGACATGGGTCAGCTGAATAGTCAAGTGATCCAATCAAAATATAATTTCACCAAGAGGTCAGGTAAGTTTGATCGGTGGGAGGGTCTGCCAAAGCTTGCCTTAGACACCATCAGAAATGGCCAGGTAAGCGGGCTGCCAATTAAAAATCATCGGTTTGGTTTATCTTAGACACCAACTGGTTTAATTAGTTTTGATTAGATCAACCTAACAGTTCGTGCTAGACTGCTTAGTCAAGAATCAAGTCCATTTGGTTCTCGTTAAAGACATAGACTTGACCAACTACAACTATTGTAATTGATCTAGAGAATCTTTGACCTAATCTAAGATAACAATTGATTAGATTTAGTCAATTCTCTAATTAAGTCCATCTTTAATCTAACCTTAGGTCTAACCCAATTAATGGACCTAATTCCTACTAACCCATTAACCAAATGTGTTATGGTTTGTGTCTTAGGTTCTTCAATTCACAATCTGAGAACCTAATCAAACAACTTCTTAATTCTCAATTAAGTTTTGGGTTGAGGGTTGGGGTTCGGCTTTTTGAAAATAATTTTCATATTTATAAAATATTTTTACAACATGGTTCTAGCAACCAAGTTGCATGTTTGATTATAATCAAAATACAAGTGAAATAAGCATGAAACTACTTTAGATCTAATCTAAACAGATTCATGTAATTAAAATAATTTTAACTTTAAACTGTACAAATTTTTCAGACAAATATATGATGGTTCTTTGCACAAAATTATTAACAAAGAGATTTTTTTTATATTTAAATATTTTTTAAATCTAATAAATTATAAATTTAATCTAGATCATATCTAACAAATTTATGATTAAAGATAGATCTACACGAACTAGGACAATCTTTGCACTGTAAGGGGTAAACCTTACAACAGAACAACCTACAGTTCATGATTGATCTAAAAATTTTAATTTTAGATTTAATAATCAGATTATAAATTAAATTTAATCTAAAAAATAATCTAAATATATATAAATAATTATGTAATAAATAACCTAGGCTCTGATACCAATTGAAAGAACCAGATCTAGGGTTTTAGAGTTAGATCTTGAAATTTTTTCAAGATCAGGCAGCGGAAGACTAAAATAAATCAAAATTTATCTTATAAAATTAGAAATCTCTAGATCTAAGATCTTATTATATGATTATTACATGACATTAAATCAAAAATTAAAATATGAAGAGCAAGAACTACATATTGATCATATCAACATGTTTCTATACTACATCTATGTATGTAAAATATAATAGATCAGATCTATTACCTTGTAAGTTAGACATTCTAACTTTACTAATCTGAGATTGAGGATGATGTTGTGAGCCACACACACATCCGACCTCCAGGAGTCATCCACACAAGCTCACGAATCACGATCAGAAGTCCTGGTCAGAAAATTAGCATAGTATGCTAGTACTGTGCTGATCCTTCTTCGATGGTCGATCAGATGCCTCCTTCTTCTTGATTTGAACTCTTTCAAGGATGAGAAGTAGAAGAAGAGTTTTAAAATGAGATACTCTCAGAAAACTCACAGATGGAGGAAGAGAAGAGGTGAATACAGCAACCCTAGAAGAAGATCCTCTTCTTCTTCTCTTTGCTCTAACTCAGATACTTAATTTTGTGTCTATTATATCATCATGCCCCAATACTCTTTATCCTTGATTTTTATATGTCATAAAGGTCTCTCAATGCTCTATAATTTATAAAAATTTTAAGAAAATATTCATCTTAAATAATGAGATATGAAGAATCTTTGGCTAGGTCAACTACATAGTCAAGAAAAATCCAAACAGGGCAAGACAAGTGGTGCCCAACTCTTGGGTGCCCCCTCCTTCTTTTTCTACCATGGACCACCAGCAAAGGATGTACAATATGTGCCATAAAAGTCACAAAAATCTTAAAAAAAATCTGGATAAAATCAGTACCATAAGGAAAGAGTTTTGGTTTTCTAAAATTCTATCTCATAGAATTTGAAATCCAAACTAATTCCTACTTTGACTTGATTCACAACCACATTTCATGTCAGAGAGAAAGAGTGAAAAATTTTGAGCATGCGTGAAGGCCTGGGAGAGAAGGTTTTGTCGCACAAAATAAGAGAGAGTAGGCATGGGGGGCTAAGGTGGCGCAAGATGGAATCCTAGTCTTACTAGGATTCAATCTATGACTTGTTCAAATTTGGTTTCTCAAATCAAACCAAAATCAAATTAACTTAATTAAAATAGGTCTTAACCTAATTAAGAATCTAATTTAATCAGTTTAAATTAAATTTAAATCTAATTTAATTTTTTAATCGAATTAGAAATTAGGTTGACCCAAGTCCTAATTGAACTAGGACTAGTTTTTTCTTGCACTTGGCTTATCCAATAAACCAACTGGACTTGATTCAATCAAGCCCAAACTAAATCTAATTAAATTATATTCAATTAGACTTAATCTTAGTTCATTGGCTTAATCAAATTAAGTCAATTAGTAATCAAATTACTAATCGATCCTCCTGCAATACTTGCACTAGGTTAAATGTCAATCGTATTGATTATTTAATCCTAGAACGATTCTTAATCGTTGATCAACCATCCGATTAGATCATGAACTCTAATGTGTGTGACCTCATAGATTTGAACCTAAGTTGATAGTATAGAAATAAATTTTTGTACCAATTAAAGTGACTATCTAGCAATGGTACTCGATGGTCGGATAGGTCGAATGTGTAGAACAACATCCTTAGAATCTATACGGATATAGTTTCCATATAATTCATCTCCTTGACCAAAATGCTCATTGGACACCTCAGAGTTCCATTGTCAACTCTGATTAGGTTGTCCACATTATATTTCAAAATATCAAATCCATCTAATGGATTATCCTGGTCAAAATTTTGCTAAATTGAAATACAGCGACTCATTTTTCTCCAACTCTTGGAGAGGTCAATCCCATCTTGATCACACTTCGACTTCGTAAGTACTTGACTATGCCCAGAAGCCTTCCATCACTGAATTAAAAATTCAGTTAGTCCAGTACCAAAGCATAGTGAGTTGCTTGCAAGTCACTGAGGCGATCTCAGATCTAAGGGACACTTATACCTATATCCCATCAGAGACATTCTCGACAATAGAATACTCTGGAGTTGATCACGTTCCATGATGATGTACCTTTACATCTCACCTGTATGCCATACCAGTGTCTCCACACTCCTTGGTTAAGAGGACAACCAACCCATATGGCCTACAGCAATCTATTCTCGATAGAAGCTGTCGTCCTTATTAATAGCCTATCATTTGGTCATGAATAATTTTAAGGACTAATCGATAAATCTTTTCTTTATCGTGTTGGAAAATGTGTCCCAAAAAGGCAATTGTCAAGCTGTTGACGGTTGAGCAATCAAGTATTGTAATTGATTTGTTAATAAATAAAATATATTTGGCATTTTCATCATAAGCTTTCATCTTCTAATGAACTCCGTTGTTATGATGAAGTCCTTAGGACTATTTAGATTCAATAAAGAGAGGATTTATCAATTAGTCCTTAAAACAGTTCACGATCAAATGATAGGCTGTTAATAAGGACAACAGCTTCTATCGAGCATAGGTCGCTGTAGGCCATATGGGTTGGTTGTCCTCTTAACCAAAGAGTGTGGAGATACTGGTATGGCATACAGGTGAGATGTAAGGGTACATCATCATTGAACATGACCAACTCCAGAGTATTCTGCTGTCGAGAATGTCTCTGATGGGATATAGGTATAAGTGTCCCTTAGACCTGAGATCGCCTCAGTGACTTGCAAGCAACTCACTGTGCTTTGGTACTGGACTAACTGAATTTCTAATTCAGGGACAGAAGGCTTCTGGGCACAGTCAAGTACTTATGAAGTCAGAGTGTGATTGAGATGGGATTGACCACTCCAAGAGTTGGAGAAGAATGAGTCGCTGTATTTCAATTTAGCAAAACCTTGGCCAAGGTAATCCATCAGATGGATTTGATATTTTGAAATACAATGTGGACAACCTGATCAGAGTTGACAATTGAGCTCTGGGGTGTCCTATGATCATTTTGGTCAAGGAGATGAATTATATGAAAACTATATCCGCATGGGTTCTAAGGATGTTGTTCTACACATTCGACCTATCCGGTCGTCGGGTACTATTGCTAGATGGTCACTTCGATTGGTATAAAAATTTGTTTCTATACTACCGACTTAGGTTCGGACCTATGAGGTCACACACATTAGAGTTCATGATCCGATCGGATGGTTGATCAACGATTAAGAATCGTTCTAGGGTTAAATGATCAATACGATTGATATTTAACCCAGTACAAGTGTTGCAGGAGGATCGATTAGCAATTTGATTGCTAATTGGCTTAATTTGATTAAGCCAATGGGCTGAGATTAAGTATAATTAAATATGATTTAATTAGATTTGGTTTGGGCTTGATTGGATCAAGTCCAATTGGTTTATTGGATAAGCCAAGTGCAAGGAAAAACTAGTCCTAGTTCAACTAGGACTTGGGTCAATCTAATTTCTAATTTAATTAGAAAATTAAATCAGATTTAAATCTAATTTAATCTGATTAAATTAGATTATTAATTGGATTAAGATCTATTTTAATTGAGTTGATCTAATTTTGATTTGATTTGGTTTGGAAAACCAAATTAAAATAAGTCATAAGACAGAATCCTAGTAAGACTAGGATTCCACCTTGTGCCACATAAGCCTTCTCCATGCCCTCTCTCTTAATTCAATGCCAATCTCCACTTATTTTGTGCGACAAAAGCCCTCTCCCAGATCTCTCCCACATTCACAAAAGGTCTCTTCTCTTCTTTCTTACATGGAAGGTGGTTTGGATCAAATCTAAAAGGAATAAGTTTGGATTTCGAATTCTATGAGATAGAGTTTTAGAAATCCAAAACTCTTTCAATTTTGTACCGAATTTATCCAAATTTTTTTGGAATTTTCATGGCTTTTAAGGTATACATTGTGCATCCTTTTCTAGTGATCCATGCACAAAAATATGAAGGAGGTGCTCAAGAGTTGGGCGTCCTTTAAATTGCCATGTTTGGATAAGCCTTGACTAGGTGTTTGACCTAGACAAGGACTCTATCATATCTCTCTATATAAGATGATTTTCTTCATGAAATTTTAGAAGAAGTTAGAGAATTGAGAGACATTTGTGCCATCCAAAAATCAAAGAGAAATACCTTTAGCTTGTGGGGATATAAAAGATGCAAGTTTGGGTATCTAGAGAGAAAAATGTGAAGAAGAAGAGGGTCTTCTTCTAGGGTTTTTGTTTTCATATCTTTCCTCCCTCCATCATGAGTTTCCTGAGAGTGTCTCAGATCTGGAACTCCTCCTTCTAATTTTTATCTTTGGAAGAGTCCAAATCAAGAAGAAGGAGGCACCTGATCAACCATCAAAGAAGGATCAGCGCAGTACTAGCATACTGTGCTGATTTCCTGAAGCAGGACTTCTGATCGAGATTCGTGGGCTCGTGTGGATGACTCCTAGAGGCCGGACGCATGTGCGGCTTGCAACATCATCCTTAAGCCCGGATCAGCGAGGTTAGAGCGTCTAACTTGCAAGGTAATAGATCTGATCTATTGTTTAATACATACATTAGATGTGGTATAAAAACATGTTGATATAATCAACATGTAGTTCATGCTATATTTATATATTTTAATTTTTGATTTAATGCTATGTAATAATCATGTAATATGATCTTAGATCTAGAGATTCTCTAGTTTTAGAAAATAAATTTTGATTTATTTTAGTCTTCCGCTGTATGATCTTGAAAAAGTTTCAAGATCTAACCCTGAAACCCTAGATCTGGTTCCTACAATTGGTATCAGAGCCCAGGTTCTTTATTACATGATTATTTATATATTCTTAGATTATTTTTTAGATTAGATCTAATTTATAATCTGATTATTAAATCTAAAATTAAAATTTTAGATCAATCACAAACTGCAAGGTTGTCCTGCTGTAAGGTTTACCCCTTACAGTGCAAAGGTTGTCCTAGTTTGTGTAGATCTATCTTTAATCATAAATTTGTTAGATATGATCTAGATTAAATTTATGATTTATTAGATTTAAAAGATATTTAAATCTGAAATAAAATCTCTTTGTTAATAATTTTTGTGCAAAAAAATTGTTTAAAGTTGAAACTGTTTCAATTACATGAACCTGTTTAGATTAGATCTAAAGTAGTTTCATGTTTATTTCACTTGTATCTTGATTATGAATCAAATATGCAATATGGTTGGTAGAATCATATTGTAAAATTATTTTACAAATATGAAAATTATTTTTTGAAAAGCCAAACCCAACCCTCAGCCCAAAACTTAATTAAGAATTAAGAAGTTGTTTGATTAGGTTCTAGGATTGTGAATTGAAGAACCTAAGACACAAATCATAACACATTGGGTTAATGGGTTAGTGAAAATTAGGTCCATTAATTGGGTTAGACCTATGGTTAGATTAAAGATGGACTTAATTAGAGAATTGACTAAATCTAATCAATTGTTGTCTTAGATTAGGTCAAGGATTCTCTAGATCAATTACAATAGTTGTAGTTGGTCAAGTCCATATCTTTAACGAGAACCAAATGGACTTGATTCTTAGCTAAGCGGTCTAGCACGAACTGTTAGGTTGATCTAATCGAAACTAATTAAACCAGTTGGTATCTAAGGTAAACCAGATCGGTGGTTTTTAATTGGGAGCCCGCTTACCTGGCCATTTCTGATGGTGTCTAAGGCAAGCTTTGGCAGACCCTCCCACTGATCGAACTTACCTGGCCTCTTGGTGAAATTATGTTTTGATTGGATCACTTGACTATTCGAGCTGACCCATGTCAGCTAGGTAAATCAGTGTGACTGATTTAGGTGCTCCTAGACCAGCCCTGGTCTCCCTTAAGCTGACTTGGTGATGCCAGTGGGAGGATCATGATAAGCTGGTTCATCTGACCTCATCCTCTATATTATTTAAATCTTCTAAAATTATTAGGTCCTTAAAATGATAAAGTTATGGAGATAACTGAGTCATAGCCTCCCATTAAGGTGTTTGATAATGAGTCCATGAACTCAATAATCATTGCAGACCCAAAGGCCTGGTGCTTGTTGACTAATGGAATTATTACTCATCATATGATGACTTGGAAGTGTCTCTCTAATGGTGGTTAGGTGAGCCAACCAAAGTTGGGCTTAATCATTCATTGGTTAGATACACCAAGTATGATCATGTTAATGGTTGGACCTAACTGGATCCTTACAGTGGAGGCCAAAGCCTACTGATTAGGTTTCTGGGGCAAAATTAAAATTACTAGAAATTGTTTAGAAAAACAATTGGTTATGAACCTACCCTTAGATGTACATGGGTTGGCCAACCAAAGTTGGGCTTGTGTGCAGTCTAAGTGGATTCTAGTACCCGCTAAGGAATTAGGGTAATTCCTCGAATTGGAGGTAGAGGCTACCAATTCGAATAAAATAATGGGAGAAATCTTTTGATTAAAGTCTAAATCTTTAGGTTTAATGAATCAATTACTAATTAGGTTATGGTTCTCCTTTGTGCAAATATGGCCACTTCCCTATCGCTCCGATCATTGTTGGACAATGATAAGTTGGTGGGACCCAACTTCGGTAGCTGGTATCGAAAGTTGAAGATAGTCCTGGAGCATGAACGGATCCTATATGTGATAATGGATCCTGCACCTGAGGAGCCAGCTGTCAATGCATGTGGAACAGTCAGAGACACTTACCAGAAGTGGCTCAGTGACCGGATCACGATGCACTGTATCATGCTTGCTGCCATGAGCGACGAGTTCAGTTGCAGATTCGAGATGGCTCAGTCAAAGGACATGCTTCAAGTGTTGGAGGATGCCTTTGGCACACCCGATGATGTGGAGAGGCACAAGAATAGTTGTGCCATCTTTAACGCCAAAATACGGGATGGTGCCTCTGTCACTGATCATGTATTGTATATGATCAAGCTGATGGAAAGATTGAGCAAGCTCGGCTTTCTCTTGCATGAGCAGCTTGGGAAAGATGCAATACTGAACTCGCTGCCCAAGTCTTATCTCTCATTCCTCACTCATTATAGAATGACAAAGCCTGAAGAGAACTACCATGGGTTACTGGGGTTGCTTCAGAACTTTGAGAAGGATCACCAACTTCACAAGGAGTCGGTGAACTAAGTGGGAGGTTTGTCTTCTGGTTCTCGACCTTTTGAGAAAGGGAAGAAGAACAAGAAGAAGAAAGTGAAGAAGGTGCAAGTTCAGGCTGGGACATCAATGCAGAGCCAGACCAAAAAGATCAAACCCGATAAGAGTCTATTCTACTGGCAAGCACCCTAGATTAGATAGTGTGTCAGATATCTACTTTTGGCACTGTAGGCTAGGTCATATAAACAAGAACAGAATAAACAGGTTGACTCAAGAGGGAATCCTCGAAGTCAGTGATTGTGAATCACTTCCAACCTGTGAGTCCTATCTTCTTGGTAAAATGACCAAGTCACCTTTTACTGGAAAAGGTGAGAGAGAGCTACTGAGCTCTTGTACATACTGATGTATGCGGGCCCATGAGCACCAGTGCTAGAGGTGGATATTTCTACTTCATAACTTTCACGGATGACCTATCCCGATATGGATATGTCTATCTGATGAAACATAAGTCGGATTCATTTGAAATGTTCAAACAATTCCGAAGTGAAGTAGAAAAACAAACTGGAAAGAGTATTAAAACTCTTCGATCTGATCAAGGAGGGAAATATCTTTCTAGTGAGTTTCTCACATATCTAGAAGAGAATGGGATTCTCTCCCAATGGACTCCTCCAGGAACACCACAGCATAATGGTGTGTTTGAAAGGAGGAATCGGACTCTGTTAGACATAGTTCGATCCATGATGAATTTTGCTAGCTTGCCGATATCCTTCTGGGGATATACACTCGAATCGACTTGTTATCTGTTAAATAGGGTTCCAAGTAAGTCTGTAATTAAGACTCCATATGAGATATGGACGAGACATAAGCCAGCACTTTCGCACCTTAGGGTCTGGGAGTGCCCGACCTATGTCAAACGATTAGTCACAGACAAACTTGGACCTAGGTCTGACAAATGCTCATTCATAGGGTACCCCAAAGAGATAAAAAGATATTTTTTCTACCATGCTGATGAACAAAAGGTGTTCGTCAGCCTTAAGGCAATCTTTTTAGAAAAGGAGTTCCTTGGTGAAGGAACCGTTGCCTCTAAGGTTGAACTTGATGAAGTTCAACAGGTAGAAGGACCGACACCAATAGCTGAACCTGAGTCTGATATGATTAGATCATATTCGGAGCCCAATGTACCTGCACCATTAAGGCGATCTGGTAGAGTACCGCGTTAACCGGACAGATACTATGGTTTCTTGGTCCGAGATGGTGATCCCATCGAACATGATGAGAATAATGAGGATCCGATCACCTATATGGATGTAATGCAGAGACCTGATTCCGAGAAATGGCTTGAAGCCATGAAATCCGAAATGGAGTCCATGAAGGTCAACGATGTATGGACATTGGTTGACCCACCTGAAGGGGTTAAACCCATTGGGTGTAAATGGGTCTTCAAAAGGAAGAGGGGCGCAGACGGAAAGATGGAGACCTATAAAGCCCATTTGGTAGCCAAGGGGTATCGTCAACATTATGGTATTGACTATGACGAGATGTTTTCTCCTGTGGTAATGCTCAAATCTATTCGGATAATGCTTGCAATAGCTGCCCATCTAGATTATGAGATCTGGCAGATGGATGTAAAGATAGCTTTCCTGAATGGAGAGCTGACCGAAGAGGTGTATATGATACAACCTGAGAGGTTTACATCCACAGATGAGTCCAAGGTGTGCAAGCTTCAGAGATCCATTTATGGATTGAAGCAAGCTTCTCGGAGTTGGAACATGCATTTTGATAAGGTGATCAAAACGTATGGCTTCATTAAGAATGGAGAAGAGCCCTGCATCTATAAATGGGCAAATGGTCCAGTTGTGGTATTCCTTATCTTGTATGTGGATGACATTCTCTTAATCGGGAATGACATCCCCGCACTACAGGGAATAAAAGTTTGGTTGTCATCATAGTTCTCCATGAAGGACTTGGGTGAAGCATCCTACATCCTAGGGATGAAGATCTATAGGGATAGATCTAAAAGGATGCTTGGGTTATCCCAGTCCATGTACATAGACACTGTGCTGAAGAGGTTCAGCATGAAGAATTTCAAGAAGGGCTATCTACCGATAGGCCATGAAATTTCTCTCTCTAAGAAGGATTGTCCGACAACTCCTGAAGAGAGAGAGCGTATGAGTAGAGTCCCATATGCTTCAGCCGTGGGATCTATCATGTACGTCATGATATGTACAAGACCAGATGTGGCATACTCACTAGGAGTAGTGAGTAGATACCAATCTGATCCTGGAGAAAATCACTGGAAAGTGGTTAAAGCCATCCTTAAGTATTTGAGAAATACTAAGGACCAATGGTTGGTTTATGGCGAGTCAGATCTGAAACTTGTGGGGTTCACAGACTTCAGCTTCCAATCTGACCATGATGACAGCAGGAGTGTGTCGGGTTATATCTTTACTCTGAATGGTGGAGCCATCTGCTGGAAGAGTTCCAAGCAGCATACTGTGGCAGACTCTATTTGTGAAGCGGAGTATATCGCAGCATCAGATACCGTGAAGGAAGCTGTGTGGCTGAGGAAATTCATCAACGAGCTCGGAGTAGCACCCTCCCTCGATGGTCCAGTCTTGCTCTACTGCGACAGCACTGGTGCCATAGCTCAGGTGAAGGAACCCAAAGCACATCAGGGGACGAAGCACATCTTGCACCGCTTCCACCTAGTCCGAGAGATCGTGGATCGAGGTGATGTCGACCTTTAGAAGATCGACGGAAAGGAGAACCTAGCCGACCCCTTCACTAAAGCCCTGGTAATAAAGGAGTTCGACAACCACAAGTCGAAGATGGGTATTAGATACTGTGCCGAGTGGCTTTAGGACAAGTGGGAGTTGTTGGGAAATGTGTCCCAAAAAGCCAATCGTCAAGCTGTTGACGGTTGAGCAACCAAGTATTGTAATTGATTTGTTAATAAATAAAATATATTTGGCATTTTCATCATAAGCTTTCATCTTCTAATGAACTCCGTTGTTATGATGAAGTCCTTAGGACTATTTAGATTCGATAAAGAGAGGATTTATCGATTAGTCCTTAAAACAGTTCACGACCAAATGATAGGCTGTTAATAAGGACAACAGCTTCTATCGAGCATAGGTCGCTGTAGGCCATATGGGTTGGTTGTCCTCTTAACCAAGGAGTGTGGAGACACTGGTATGGCATACAGGTGAGATGTAAGGGTACATCATCATTGAACGTGACCAACTCCAGAGTATTCTGCTGTCGAGAATGTCTTTGATGGGATATAGGTATAAGTGTCCCTTAGACCTGAGATCGCCTCAGTGACTTGCAAGCAACTCACTGTGCTTTGGTACTGGACTAACTGAATTTCTAATTCAGGGATGGAAGGCTTCTGGGCACAGTCAAGTACTTGCAAAGTTAGAGTGTGATTGAGATGGGATTGACCACTCCAAGAGTTGGAGAAGAATGAGTCGCTGTATTTCAATTTAACAAAATCTTAGCCAGGGTAATCCATCAGATGGATTTGATATTTTGAAATACAATGTGGACAACCTGATCAGAGTTGACAGTTGAGCTCTGGGGTGTCCTATGATCATTTTGGTCAAGGGGATGAATTATATGAAAACTATATCCGCATGGGTTCTAAGGATGTTGTTCTACACATTCGACCTATCCGGTCGTCGGGTACCACTGCTAGATGGTCACTTCGATTGGTATAGAAATTTATTCCTATGCTATCGGCTTAGGTTCAGACCTATGAGGTCACACACATTAGAGTTCATGATCCGATCGGATGGTTGATCAACGATTAAGAATCGTTCTAGGGTTAAATGATCAATACGATTGACATTTAACCCAGTACAAGTGTTGCAGGAGGATCGATTAGCAATTTGATTGCTAATTGGCTTAATTTGATTAAACCAATGGGCTGAGATTAAGTATAATTAAATATAATTTAATTAGATTTGGTTTGGGCTTGATTGGATCAAGTCCAATTGGTTTATTGGATAAGCCAAGTGCAAGGAAAAACTAGTCCTAGTTCAACTAGGATTTGGGTCAATCTAATTTCTAATTTGATTAGAAAATTAAATCAGATTTAAATCTAATTTAATCTGATTAAATTAGGTTATTAATTGGATTAAGACCTATTTTAATTGGGTTGATCTAATTTTGATTTGATTTGGTTTGGGAAACCAAATTAAAACAAGTCATAAGACAGAATCCTAGTAAGACTAGGATTCCACCTTGCGCCACATAAGCCTTCTCCACGCCCTCTCTCTTAATTCAATGCCAATCTCCACTTATTTTGTGCGACAAAAGCCCTCTCCCAGATCTCTCCCACATTCACAAAAGGTCTCTTCTCTTCTTTCTTACATGGAAGGTGGTTTGGATCAAATCTAAAAGGAATAAGTTTGGATTTCGAATTCTATGAGATAGAGTTTTAGAAATCCAAAACTCTTTCAATTTTGCACTGAATTTATCCAATTTTTTTTGGAATTTTCATGGTTTTTAGGGTATACATTGTGCACCCTTTTCTAGTGATCCATGCATGAAAATATGAAGGAGGTGCTCAAGAGTTGGGCGTCCCTTAAATTGCCATGTTTGGATAAGCCTTGACTAGGTGTTTGACCTAGACAAGAACTCTATCATATCTCTCTATATAAAATGAGTTTCTTAATGAAATTTTAGGATAAGTTAGATAATTTAGAGACCTTTGTGTCATCCAAAAATCAGAGAGAAATACCTTTGGGTCGTGGAGATATAAAAGATGCAAGTTTGGGTATCTAGAGAGAAAAACGTGAAGAAGAAGAGGGTTTTCTTCTAGGGTTTTTGTTTTCATATCTTTCCTCCCTCCATCTTGAGTTTTTTGAGAGCGTCTCAGATCTGAAACTCCTCCTTCTACTTTTCATCTTTAGAAGAGTCCAAATCAAGAAGAAGGAGGCACCTGATCAACCATCAAAGAAGGATCAGCGCAGTACTAGCATACTGTGCTGATTTCCTGAAGCAGGACTTCTGATCGAGATTCGTGGGCTTGTGTGGATGACTCCTAGAGGCCGGACACGTGTGCGGCTTGCAACATCATCCTTAAGCCCGGATCAGCGAGGTTAGAGCGTCTAACTTGCAAGGTAATAGATCTGATCTATTGTTTAATACATACATTAGATGTGGTATAAAAATATGTTGATATGATCAACATGTAGTTCATGCTATATTTATATATTTTAATTTCTGATTTAATACTCTGTAATAATCATGTAATAGGATCTTAGATCTAGGGATTCTCTAGTTTTAAAAAATAAATTTTGATTTATTTTAGTCTTCCGCTGTATGATCTTGAAAAAGTTTCAAGATCTAACCCTGAAACCCTAGATCTGGTTCCTACATATCGAACCTAAATAGTTTTAAAGACTTCATCACAATAATGAAGTTCATTAGAAGATGAAAACTTATGATAAAAATATCTAAAATATATTTTATTTATTAATAAATCAATTACAATACAAGGTTGCTTAATCATCAACAGGCTGAGGATTGGCTTTTGGGACATATTTTTCAATATCTTCACATATAAAATTATTTTATGTGAGATTTTTTCACACCAAGGGATCTTTTCTTTTCTATCTCATGTCCAAATCTGATTTAGTTTTGATGAAAGAAAGGTTTTGAAATTGGATTTCAAAATATTCCTTATCAGGTTCTTACCCAAATCACCTCTCCATGCCAACTTATTTTTTTCTCCTTATATGTATGACATTTTGAGGAGATTTTTTGTGAGAGATTAGTTGGATAACTGATTTACATATAAAAATAAGGAAAGAGGCATCCCATATTTTTTTGACATATTTTGGGATGTGAAATTATGAAGGGAGGTGACATCATGTAAGGGTCCATGATCACTAGGACTCTTCACCCCATCTTCTTACATACCTATAAAAGGAGCTTTTGTGATTTGTTTTATATATGTAAGAGAGAAGAAAGAGGGATCTTAATACGAAGGAAGGTTTGGGCATAGTTCATTGCATGAAAAATGGAGAGGAGGGTCCTCTTTCTTGGGGTGTGTGCAAAAATCTGAATTCTAGATTTTTGATCCTAAGAATTTGGAAAGAGAGAAAAAATAAGAAAAAAAATATTTTCTTCTCTATCTTTCTTCCACCTCATCATCTCCTCCAAAAGTCCATCTTCAATCCTAGAAAAGTTTAAGAGATTTGAAGAAAAGATTCAGATCAACCAAGAAAAAAGTCTTCATGTGAGCTAGCACTTTCGAGAAGATCGATCAGATTGGGGCTTCAAGTAAATTTTTCATAGATGCTGGATGTATGTGTGGCTGTAAGAAACCAGCAAAGATCTTCTCTACCATATCTCTCAGTAGTGGTGATTATTGATCCATGCAAAGGTATCAAGTTTTAAACTTAGATTGGAAGTAGATGTGATTTACTGCTCACATGCATGTATGCTGATTTTATTTTTAGTATTTTTTAAATTTTATATGCAACATATCATATCATAGATCCTAGAATAGATTAATTTGATGATTAAATCATATGTATATTAGATTAATTAGATTAATCTAATTATCTTCCATCATAATTTATTCGAAAAAATTTTGAAATACATGCATGAAATCACCTATGTTCTCCAACATGGCATCCTTAACCTTTTTGGCAAACCAAGTGGCCTGCTTCGTTAGATGATCAATATCTGAAGATAAATCTATACACTGACTCTGTAGCCTCTCTAAAGTCGCAATCCTCCAAGTCAGGCTCGTAATTTCCTGACAAAGTACCTTATAATGTTGCTGTGAAGATAGCCTGAGCTCATCATGATTCTAAAGCATCTGCTATCTGAAGTCGCTGAACATAGCTCCTACTTTTTCCACAATCTGCTGTACAACCCCTTCAGCACTGAAAGTTTGGTTGATGCGAGGGGTACGAGGAGAACTAGGTGCTCTAGGGATGTGCTTTACTATTGCTGACATGGGTGTTGGTGCTAGTGCATGAGAGGATGGTCCGACTATAGATGCTGGAGAAGATGGTGTGATAGAATCTAAGAAAGATGATCTAGATACATGTGAAGGTTTCCCCTCTCCTTTCCTCACCCACTGATCATTCACCTTCTTATATTCCATGCGGTGAAGGGAATACTTGGTGTAATAATCAATGTGTGTAAGAGTTTTGAAATCTTCACCTTCCAAATCAATTTGAGCATCCACAAAGATCAAGATAAAAACCATTCCATAGGGAAGACAAGCTTTGGTCTTTGATCTACCCATGGTATTTTAAATTTGCTCCAACATCATAAATGGTAGATTCATAATCTTTCCTTCAACCAAATAGTACATAACAGCAAGTTTTCTCTTAGATATCAAATCAAATCCGCTAGTTTCGAGGAAGATAATCCTATTGACAATGCTGTGTAGAAGCCTCAATTCAGCTGGAAGTTGATTAGCTTTATGAAAGTTAAAATTTTCTATATCTTCTCTACCCAAAATCCTCCTTAAACCCTCAAAGTCATTTTCTAAAGAAGGAAAGAAAATCTTGATCGTGGGCATTTCTAATAGGTGCCCTAATTTTCTTCACAGTAGACCAAACACAATCCACATCCATTTGCAAATTCTTAAAGAATTCCCTCACTAAATTAGGATAAATGGGTACCTAAAGGGAACAAATTTTCTCCCAACCCTGCTGATGAATCCTGCTGCTGATTTGAAAATATTCTTCATCCAAGAAGGCAAAACCCACCTTTCTCCCCATGGGGACTACCCGAAAAGCTATGGAAACTTTGTTTGGAGGGGAGATCAATGCAAAAGGGGCAAGACGAAGTTCTTCTAGTTGTCACTGGTATTTGGATCGAACTTTATATGCCTTAGCACTTCCACGCCTCTTCGTGAGCACGGATCAAACTCGAGGTGCCATAATGCTTGGATTTTCCAAGGGATTGATGAAGAATGGTGGAGAAAAGAGTTTTGTAGGGTTTAGGAGAGGAGTCGAAGGGGTTTAAGGTGAGCAGGCTCGAAAAAGAAAAGTAAATATTGTTTTGTAAAGGTGAAAGTTTTATATAAAAAATTAGGTTCCAATTGTCGAGTCAGCTCAAACCCCTACTGGAGTCGACTCAAGAGTCAAGTTGACTCATAGGCACAATCGAGTCGACTTGAGCCCCTATCTCAGTCACTAAAAGTGATTCAAATCAAATTCAAAGTAGACCCACAAACATCTGAGAAGACTCGAATCAAACCAACTTAAAGATGGGCAAAGATTTTTGGATAAGGTCTTTATTTAGAAAAGATCACAGATTCCTAATTCACCTCTGATCGTTCTAAATCTGTCTTTAGTAAGTAGTTTGGTAAAAATGTCGTCAATTAATTTTCAGTACAAACAAATTTAAGTACAATATCATTGGTTTGAATAGGATCATAGATAAAGTCATGTCTTATTTCAATATACTTTATCCTAAAGTACTGAATAGAATTCTTAATCAAATTAAAAGCACTTGTATTATCACATCTTATGAGAATTTTATTTTGATTTATGCCAAAATGTTCAAGTTATTACTTAATCCATAGTATTTGAGAACAACAGCTCCTAGCAGCAACATATTCAGCTTCAGTAATAGATAATAATACTGAGTTTTATTTCTTGCTATACTATGAGATTAAGTTTAATCCTAAAAATTGACATATTCTACTTGTGCTTTTTCTATCAATTTTACAACCTCCACAATCAATATCTAGATAACCAATTAGCTCAATGAAGGAATGTTTTGAATATCATAATCCTAGATTTTATGTATCAACTAAGTATCTAAGAATTCTCCTAACAGCTAGAAAGTGAGTTTCTTTAGGATTAGATTAAAACCTAACACAGATGCAAATACTAAATAGTTTATCAGGTCTACTAGCAATTAAATACAGTAATGAGCTGATTTTATCAAGTCTACAAGTCAGGCTTATTGGTGTGCCAATTTTCTTTACATTCTCCATTCCAATCTTCTTTAGTATCAATCAAATATATTTGGTTTAGTTGATGAATATACCTTTGTTTATTTAGTTTGAAGCCTAAAGAAGAATATTAACTCTCCCATCATGTTCATTTCAAATTCAACCTACATAAGCTTAGCAAATTCTTGACAAAGATTCTTATTAGTAGCTCCAAAAATAATATCATTTATATAGATCTGAACTATAAATAAATCATTTGCTTTTTATTTTTAAAAATAGAGTTGTATCTATACTATCTCTAGTGAAGTTATTTTTAAGTAGAAATTTACTTAATCTTTCATACCAAGCTCTTGGTGCTTGTTTCAATCCATATAATACTTTATTAACTTTATACACATGATTTGAAAAAATATAATTTTCAAAATCAGATGATTGTTCTATAAAAATTTCTTCAGCAATATAGCCATGAAGAAAAGTACTTTTTATATCCATTTGAAATAACTTAAAGTTCATGTAAAAAGCAAATGCAAGCAATAACCTAATTATTTTTAATCTTGCTACAAGAGCATAAGTTTTATCAAAATCTATTCCGTCTTCTTAATTATATCCCTTAGCTACAAGTTTTGCTTTATTTCTTACTACATTACTTTTCTCATCTAGTTTATTCCTAAATATCTATTTAGTGTCAATAATTGGATGGTTAATTTGCCTACTTACGAAAGTCCAAACATTATTTTTTTTAAATTGATTTAATTCTTCTTACATGGCAAGCATCTAATTTGAATCATTTTTAGCTTCTTCTATGTATTTAGATTCAATTTATGAAATAAAAATAAGATAATTATGAATTTCTCTAAAAATGGATCTAGTTCTTACTCCTTGTGAAGGATCATCAATTATAAGAACTTTAGGATAATTGTGAGCATATTTCCATTCTTTGGATAGATCATCATGCTGTTTGTTCATACCTTCATCTTAAATTTCTTTATGATCATCATCTTTTGAATCTCCCTCTTCACTATGATTGGATTTATCCTTCAAGCTAAGTTCCTTCACTCCTTTTTTTAAGCTTCTGCATTATCATCCAGAACATCTTTTTTTCTCGAGAATAAATTGTTGGCCTCATCAAAGATTACATAAATAGACTCCTCAATAATTAAGGTATATTTATTGAAGACTTTATATATCTTGGTAGATGTGGAGTATCCAAGAAAGATATCCTCATCTAATACTCCACAAGAAAGATACCCTCATCTGATTTAGTATCAAATCTTTTTAGATTATCTTTTTCATTATTCAAAATGAAACACTTACATCCAAAAATATAAAAATAATTAATATTTAGTTTTCTTCCTTTCTAAAGTTTATAGGAGATTTTCTTAAAAATTAGATGAATTAAAATATGATTTAAAATATAACAAGCAGTATTTATAGCATTAGCCCAAAAGTATTTTGGAAGATTTTCTTCACATAGCATAGTTCTAGTCATTTCTTCTAAGGTCTTATTCTTTCTCTCAACAATATCATTTTGTTGAGGTGTTCTTGGAGCAAAAAAGTTATGTTCTATGTTATTTTCATTATAAAATATTTTAAAATTTTAATTTTTAAATTTAGTACTATGATCACTTTGAATTCTAATAATAGTATAGTCTTATCATTTAAAACTTTTTGATAAAATTTTAAAAATATAAAAAAAGCTTCATCTTTATGAGCTAAAAATAAAATTCAAGTAAAACGAGAGAAATCATCTATGATCATAAATTTATATTTCTTTACTCCTAGGCTTGTGGTTCTAGTAAGTTCGAACAAATTTATGTGAATCAACTCAAGTTACCTAGTAGTTGAAACTATAATTTTGAATTTAAAACTTCTCCTAGTTTGTTTATGAAATTGGCATGTATCACAAACATGATTTTTTTCAAAATTTAATTTGTATAAACTTTTAACTATGACTTTTGCAATTAATTTTGATAAAGTATTCATGCTTGCATGCCCCAATCTAGGATGCCATAGCTAGCTAGTTTCTTTGATTTTAGTATCCATAGTAATAAAATATTAACTACTCTTCATGGCTATCTCATCAAGATCAACCATGTTGACATTGCCATGCCTATGTCTAATGAGTTTGATACCATCAAAAAAGGGACTAGAAATAATGCATAAAGATGATTCAAATATTACTTTAAATCTTTCATCACATAATTGGTTTATACTTAGCAAATTATGTTTTAAATTATCAACTAATAATATATTTTCAATAAAAATAAAGGGAGTGATTTTGATTTTATCAATTTCAATAATTTTTTCTTTGCCATATCATCAAAGTTTACCATTCCTCCATACTTTCTTTTAAGGATGATGAATTTGTTGGATGTATATCCTAGAAGTCAATATGGCTGATATATTGTAATAACTTTAGGATATAATTTTATACTTAAAATATTAATTTGATTAATAGAAAGATAAATTTTACTTTTATTCAAGTATAATGTATCCTTAAAATATCCATAGAATTAATACTTATGATACATATTCTCAAGATGTAGAGATTTAGAGATATGTATAATTAATTCTTAAATTACTCTTAGTTATAATATCATCATGAAGATGGTGATCGATCTAGATAGACCGATGCATAGATCACTTCCTTCGAAATAGATGAGTCTTTAATCTATAGTATAAATATATTGAGTGATAAGTACGGATAGTTATTAGAGAATAACTAGTACTGAGTGTGATCATATAAAAAATTATGTAGATTTCTATTCAATCATTAGTGATCATCTTGATGCTATAGTTGTGTGAGTAGTCTTTTGACTTGCGATGGCACGATTGCTCACAATGAGGCTGTCGAAATTTGACTATATAGAAACATAGCCTCTTTGAGTCCTTGTAAGTGTATATTGATGATAGTTGGTCCACTATAGTAGGATGCATATTTAGATAGAATCTATTGATCTTGATAGAAAGAAATGGTCCTATAGGATTTTAGAAGTTGAGTCCATTAGTTTGTAGCTACAGTAGTGCTATTGATGAAAAAAAATTTGCATGAGAATTATAATTAGATTTGAGCTAATTGAATTTATCATATGACTGATGATGAGGTTTAATGATTTATTTATGATCTGCCATCTAGTTGAGACTCACGATAGAGGAACTGAATCATATGGGAACTACACCTTGAGATTTTTTTTTGATTCTGCTGGGTTGCCACTACATATTGTTAGGTATCACCGATGAATTGTGAGAGCTCACTAAGATCGTTCAGGATCGATGATTCTTGTTGAATTAGAGTAGAATTATTCCAATCCATTGAAAAGAGTTTTAATGATACTATAATAGAGATCATAGTATATCTCACTATCGAATATAATTGAATCTATGAGATCACACAACAAAGAGATTAGACCTAGATTAAATAATTGGGCTTATGAAATTTCAATTGGGTTAGAAGAAAGCCTATTGGGTTCAGGATAACCTTGCAAGCATAAGGTTGAATCTAATTTTCTCTTTAAACTTGAATTACTTATTTGATAAGAATTAATTCAAGTTAATTATCTACTAAGAATTTAAATGAATTAGATTCATTGGGCTCTAAATATTAGGTGCCTTGGATTTTTAGATCATGTGCATTAAGGGTTCAAACCCCTAATTGATTCCTTGATTTATTTTGTTGGGGTGCCACTTGATTTGATCAAGTGTGGGTGTGCCCACTTGGAAGATGACATGAAGGACAAGGGAGGGGCATCTCTTTATTAGAAATTATGTCCTAAAGTCAATCATTTGATGATTGTGCTAACTATAATTGTATATGAATTGATAAATAATAAAAGTTATTTAGAATTTTTTATCACAAGGTTATATCTTTTAACGAACTCCTATATTGTGATGAAGTCCTTAAGACTACTTTGATTGATAAAGGAAGATTTATTATGTAGTCTTTAAATTAGTTCACGACCAAATAATACGCTATTACTAGGATGACAATGATATCAAGTGTAGATCATTGTGTGCCATATGCATTGGTTGTCCTCATAATCAAGTGGTGTGGAGACACTCGTATGGCATACAGGTGAGATGTAGGAGTACATCATCACTGAACATGACCAACTATGGAACACTCTGCTGTCAAGGGTAGCTCACGAAGGATATGGGTATAAGTGTCCCTCTGACCTGAGATCACCACGGTGACTTGCAAGTAACTCTCTGTACTTTGATGTTGGACTAACTGAGTTTTTAATTTAGTGATGGAAGGTTTCTGAGTACAATCAAGTACTTGACAAGTGGGTGTGTGAGTCAAGATAGGATTGATCCCTTCGAATTAGTAAGAGTTAATGCATCAGTGTATTTTAATTTAGCAAAATTTGAGCCTAGATAATCTATGTGATAAATTTGAAAAAGATTGAAATATAATGTGGATGACTTATCTAGGATTGATAGTTAAATTCTAGGTTATTCTCGAGTATTAGGGTCAAAGAGATAAATTATACGGTAACCATATGCTAATAGATTCTTAAATATTACTTCGCCTTCATTCGACCTATCTGGACGTCGGGTCACCATTATTAGATAGTTATATTGATTGTTTCAGAAAGTTATTTCTATCCTACTGACTTAGGTTCAAACGTATGGGGTCACACTCAAAAGAAATTTTTGATTGATCATGTGGCTGATCAATGATTGAGAATCGTTCAAGGGCTTAATCGTCAATTCGATTGATGGTTAACCTTATACAAAAGTTATAATAAATTTATTTATTAAGTGTTAGTAAATTAATAAAAGATTAATTAATAATTAAATTACTAATTAGCTTAATTTGATTGAGTAAAGAGAATTAAATAAAATCTAATTGAATTAGATTCAATTAGGTTTGACTTGATTAGGTTATGAGATGACCTAATCGCTAAGGAAGAATTATCCCTGATTTGATCAGAAATTTGGTTCAATTAATTTTTAATTTTATTAAAATTTGATTTAAAATTTATAAATTTAATTAGATTAGATTTTATTTAGTTTGGATTTAAATAAAAAAATTAGGAGTTCTTATTGGAATAGGACTCTTCTTTCCATGCGCCTTCCACTTTGATGCTATATATCTCTATGCACAAAATGATTTTGCATAAGATTTTTTCACACCAAAGAGTCCTTTCCTTTTTTTATCTTGTATCTAAATCTAATTTGATTTTAATAAAATAAATATTCTAAAATTATATTTTAAAATATTTTTTATCAGGAGAATCTGTTCTTACCCAAATCACCTCCCCATGCCAACTTATGTTTTTTCCTTATATGTGCAACATTTTGAGGAGATGTTTTATGGGAGATTAGTTGGAGAACTGATTTATAATAAAAAAATATGAAAAGGGGTGTCCCATAATTTTTTGGTGTGTTTTGAGCTATAAAATTTGAAGGAAGGCGACATTCCAAAAGAGTCCATGATCACTAGGACTCTTCACCCCACCTTCTTACATGCCTATAAAAGGGACTTTTGTAGTTTCTTTTATATATGTAAGAGAGAAGGAAGAGAGATCTTCATGTGAAGAAAAGTTTAGGCATAGTTCATGGTATGAAAAATTGAGAGGAGGGTCCTCTCTCTTGGGGTATGCGCAAAAACTTAAATTCTAAGTTTTTGATCCTAAGGATTTGGGAAGAGAGAAAAAATAAGAGAAAAAATATTTTCTTCTCTATATTTTTTTATCTCTTTATCTTCTCTATAAGTTCATCTTCAATCTTTAAAAATATTTCAAAGATTTAAAAAAAAAAATCAGATCAGTCAAGAAGAAGGTCTTCGCATGAGCTAGCACTCTCCAAAAGATAGATCAGATCGGGGCTTCGAGTAGATTTTACATAGAGGCTGGACATATGTGCAGCTGTGAGCAACCAGTAAGAATTTTCTCTGCCATGTCTCTTAGTAGTGATGATCATCGATCCATACTCAGGTATCGAGTTCTAAACTCAATTTAGAATTAGATGTGATCTACTGCTCACTTGCATGCATGCTAATTTTATCTTTAGTATTTTTTAGATTTAACATGACATATCATAGATCCTAGAGTAGGTTGATTTGATGATTATATCATATATATGTTAGATTAATTTGATTAATCTAATTATTATTTATTATAATTTATTCAAAAAAATTTCAAAAGATATGCATGAAATCGCCTACATTCTCCAACAGTGGTATCAGAGCCTAGGTTTGTTATGACATGATTTATGTGCATATTAAATCTGAATTTTAATTTTATTTAAATCTAATATATAATATTTTAATCTAAATTTAATTAATGATTGATCATACAAACTAATATAAGGTTATCCTATTATAGGGTTTATCCCTTACAGTGAAAAGGTTGTCCTAGTTTGTGCTGATCATTGATAAAATCTGATTTTATATCATACATGTGATGTTTATGATCTGATTTAGATGTAATCTAAGATTATAATCAGATCTGATATAATTTAAATTAGATATAAGTTTAAGTATATATGATATGTGATTAGATTAGATGATTTGATTAGCAAGTACTTGGATTAGGTTGATCACCAGGCTGTTCGATCATAAGAGCAAGAAAGGTTTAAAGGCTCTCTCTTTCCATACGATCGGATGCTCTTATTATGTGTAGGGGTACCATATGATTGGATTCCATGAAGAAGAATGTGAAAGGAAGAACTTACTTTTCTGTAAAATTTTAGATCTTGAAACCCTAGATTTATTGTATGTGATACAAAGTTGTATAAAAAATAAACATCTAATCTATATGATTAAAATTATTTTAATCATAAAAAAATAAAATCTTGAATCATAAAAAGTTTTAAATATGATCTAAAAAGTTATTTATGATTGATTTTATTTTAAGATTATATAAAATTTTTAGATCTAAAATATGCTCGCATAATTATTGAGCCGATTTAGTTTTGAACTGAGTTGACCCAATCTCCTTATGTAGCTGGCTCATTATTGATTGAGTCGACATAGTTTTAGAATAAAATTTTTTTCATAATATTTATTGTAAATTATTTACAAAAATAAAAGGTCAAAATTATTTCAAATCTAAACCTAAATCTATGTTGATACTGAAACTTAATTAAAAATTAAGTATAGAATCGATTAGATCTAGAACTATGAATTAAAGATCTAATATTATTTGCATAAAGTATGGAGGCATGGGTTAGCTCAAATTAGATCCTTTTAATTGGGTTAAATCTAAGGTTAGAATCAAAGAATTAATTGATCATGTTGAGAAATTGATTAAGTCTAATCAAATATTGAATTAGATTAATCAAGATTTCTCTAATACAATAGTTGCAGATGGTCAAGTCCATACTTTTGATTAGACCAAATGGACCTTGATTGTGGCTTAGTGGTTGAAATCAAATTATTGGGTTGGTCAAATTGAAACTAATTAATCAATTGGTGTCTAAAATAAGTTTGGTATTTTAATCTATGGTTTTTAATTGGGAGCTACATGATAGTATCTAAGGTAAGCTTAGCAGATCCTCCCACCGATCTCACTTATCTGATCAATTTGATGAATTATGTCTTGATTAGACTGCTAAGTGATTCGAGTTGACCCATGCCATTAAGGTTGATCAGTGTGACTGATCTAGATGCTATTTCAACCAGCATGACCCTAATCCAATTCAACGACTTAGTGAAGTCAGTGAGAGGATTGTGATTTACTGGTTGATCTCTTCTCATCTCTTCTCTAAATTAATTAAATTTTTTAAATTATTAGATGCATAAAAATGAGCTAGTTATGGAGATAACTAGATCATAGCCTCCTATTAAGGTGAATGATAATAGATCTATTATTTCTAATTGATATTGCAGGCACCATCTGTCTGATGTTCTCTCTGAATGATGAAATTATCATTTATTATATGATGACTCTTTTGTACTATCTGATAATGGTTGGATTGACCGAGCCATCTTCGGATTTGATCATTCATTAGTTAGAAATACTAAGTAGGTTCATGTTAATATTTTGACCTAATCAAAATTTTCAGTGGAGGTCCATCACCTACTGAAATAAAATTTGGGATGAAATTAATTACTAAAAATTATTTAAAAAAATAATTGATTGAGAACCTACCCATAGGTATATATGAGTTGACCGAGCCATCCTCGAATCTGTATGCAGTTTGTGTGGATTCTATTATCCACTAAGGAATTAAGGTAATTCCTCGGATTCGCGGTAGAGGCTATCAATTCGATCAAAATATTGAGAGAACCTTTAGACTAAAGTCCAAGTCTTTAGGCTTAATCAATTCATAAACATAGAGATCTTAAGTTTTTCCTTTCAGTTATTGCTAGATGTCTATTGCTCCATTTACTGTTTCATAGTGACTTACAGGATCCAACTTCGATAATTGGTATCAAAAGTTATAAGTAGTTCTGGAGCATGAATGGATCCTACATATGATTATGGATCCAGCACTTGAAGTTTTCACATCCAATATATGTGATGCGATCAAAGACACTTATCAGAAGTGGCCACATGATCATATCACCATGTGGTATTTTTGAGAGCAGTGAAGAATATAAATTTAGTTGTAAATTCGATGATGCTCAGTAAGAGAAAATCTTTCAAATATTGAAGGAGTTCTTTTGTATCTTTGAAGATGTGTCTTTAGTAGGGTAACAATTCTTTGAGAAAGAAAAAAAAATGAAGGTGCAAAAAAGTTGTGCTTGGGCTAATGAGTCCGAACTGACAAACGAGTCTAAGATTAATCTAGTCTGGCAGAGTCTCTTGATCCAAACAGGCAAAGAAAGAGAAATCAACAAAAGGTTGCTAATAAGGTACTTATATGATAACATCTTATGATTTCTTTATCTGTGACACTACTACCTAGATATTGGATATCGAAAGTTTATGTAAATTATTGCAACGACTTCAAATTAGTAGAAAGTTTGAAAATAGTAAGAGATTTCTAAACATTTGGAAGTCATATTTCAATCCTGATTTTAAGAATTGTCGAGCTTATTTTCAATTCCAACAATATCATTTTAGTGATTGTCACTATTGTCTAATGATTTTTGTGATATCATTATGAATGATATCAAATCATATGGACAACTGAGAAATGATATTTATGAGTAGTCATAGTCTATTAGTGTACAGTACACAACAATCAAATAAATCTCTTAGAGTAGATAATATTATGAAAGCCTACCTTTGGCAGTTTAGGCTCGGTCATTAAACAAGAATAGGATCAATAGAAGATAATTCTCGAAGTCAATGATTATGAATCATTGTCAACTTGTTAATCTTATCTCCTTAATAAGATAACCAATCACCTTTTGTTGAAAAGATGAATGAGCCAATGATGGTCTAAGTCTAATATATATTGATGTATTGGATCTACGAATATATTTATCATAAATTTAGATTATTTGAAATATTCAAATAATTTCATAAGAAGGTAGAGAAATAAACTGCGAAATGTATTGAAACTCTTCAGTTAGACCAAAGAGGAGAATGCCCTTTCGATGAATTTTTGACATATCTAGAAGAAAATAGAATTCTCTCTTATTGGAATTGACTTTGTTAGACATAGTTCGATCTATAATAGAGTTTTTAAGTCTATCAGTCTCCTTTTAGGATTATACTCCTAAGACTGCTTGTTATATTCTGAATTGAATTTCAAATTAATCAGTCACAAAGACTCCATATGAGATATGGACTAGGTATAGGTCGACACTTTCTTACCTTGGGGTTCGGAAGTGTTTGTTTTATGTCTAGCATTTACAGACTAATTAGCTTGGATCTCGATCTTATATGTATTATTTTGTTAGATATCTTAAAGAATCTAGGGGATATAACTTCTACCTTGCAAAAGAAAAAAAGTTGTTCGGTATTCTTTTTAGAAAAGGAGTACCTTGGTGAAGGTACTGATGCCTTTAATATGAAACTTATAAAGTTTGACGGATAGAAGAACTGACACAATCTAGTGAACCTATAGAATCGGATTTGATTAGATCAAATTTGAAATCCATTGTAGAGGCACCATTAAGGAGATCCAATAGAGTACCGCATCCATCAGATAGATACTTTGGTTTTTAGATTCAAGATGTGATATTGTGGAACTCGATAAGACCAACAAGGATCTAATCACCTACATGGATGTCATGTAGAAGTTCGACTTTGATTAATGGCTAGGAGCCATAGAGTCTGAAATGAAGTCCATAATGGTCAACGGTATATGGACCCTCATTGATCTACTTGAAGGGGTAATGCCCATAGAGTGTAAGTGGATCTTTAATAGGATCAGAAAGTACAGATGAGAAGGTGGAGACCTACAAAGCTCATCTGGTTGCCTAAGGATATTGTCAACATTATGGTATTAACCATAATGAGATAATTTTCTCCTATGGCAATGCTAAATATTTGGAGTTGGAATGTACATTTTGATAAGTGATCAAAATTCATGGCTTCATTGAGGATGAAGAAGAATCCTGCAAATATAAATGAGTTAATAGTTCTATGAGTACATTTTTTATTTTATCTGTGAATGAAATTTTCTTAATTAGGAAGGGCATTTCTTACATTATAGAGAATAAAGATTTCACTATTATCATTGTTCTCTATAAAAGACTTTGGGAAAAGCATCTCTCGTTCTAGGGATGAAGATCTATAGAGATAAATCTAAGAGGCTACTTGGATTTTTCCAATCCAACATACATAGAGTATTTATGAGTAGAATTTATTCTATCATATACACCATATATGAGATTGGATATGGTATACTCACTAGGGTAGTGAGTGGATACTTGCAAGATCTGGATGAGAATCACTGGAAAGCATCCTTAAGTATTTGAGAAATATTAAGGATCGATGATTTAAAATTTATGAAATTTAATTTAAATTTTTAGTTGGATATAATAATAGCAAGAACATGTCAGAATACATCCTTATCCTAAATAATGAAGCAATCTACTGAAAAGGTTCCAAACAGAATAATATAGCCAATTAAATTACGAGGCAGAATACATTGCAGCATTCGATGCTTGCAAAGAAGCTATGTGATTGTATAGGTTCACTGGTAAGCTAGAAGTGGTACCCTCCGATGATGGTCCTACTGTGTTGTACAGTACCGAAGCCATAGCTTATGCCAAGGAGCTAAAGTCCCATTAGCTTACCAAGTATTTTACGTCGCTACCACTTTATTCACGAAATCTGTTAAGGTGATGTCAATCGTTAGAAAATCGATGAAAAGAAAAACTTGACCAATCCATTTACTAAAACCTCGGTATTTAGGAGTTCTGAGATGATAAATCAAAGATAGGTATATGATACTATACTGATTGATTTTAGTTCAAATGGGAGTTATTGAGAATTATATTTTAAAGTCAATCGTTTGATAATTGTGCTAATATAATTATATATAAATTGATAAATAATAAAAATTATTTGATATTTTTTATCACAAGATACATCTTCTAACGAACTTCTATATTGTGATGAAGTCCTTAGAACTACTTTGATCGATAAAGGGGATTTATTGCACAATTCTTAAATTGATTCATGACCAAATGATACACTATTACTAAGATGATAGCGATATTAAGTGTAAGTTGTTATGTGCCATATGCGTTGGTTGTTCTCGTAACCAAATGATGTGAAGATACTATATGGCATGCAGGTGAGATATAAGAGTACATCATCACTGAATGTGACCAACTATGGAGTACTCTGCTGTCAAGGATAGCTCACGAAGGATATGGGTATAAGTGTCCCTCCGACCTGAGATCACCACGGTGACTTGCAAGTAACTCACTGTACTTTGGTGTCGGACTAATTGAGTTTCTAATTCAGTGATGAAAAGTTTTGGATGTAGTCAAGTACTTAATAAGTTGGTGTGTGAGTCAAGATAGGATTGATCCCTCTGAATTAGTAGGAGTTAATGCATCAGTGTATTTCAATTTAGCAAAACCTGAGCCCGGATAATCCATGTGATGGATTTGAAAAAGATTGAAATACAATATGGATGACTTATCTAGGATTGATAGTTAAATTCTAGGTCATTCTCGAGCATTAGGGTCAAAGGGATGAATTGTAGGATGTATGCCCTAAAAGCCAATTTGGGCTGACCATATCATATCTCTAGGATATAGTTTTGTACTTATTGGATATTTATATTATCATTCATATTTATGTGTCTATGAATCATCTAAGGAATTAACAAGATGATGACACATATTCTCAAAGAGTTGAGAATTTGAGACGTATCATTGATGGTTAATTTATAAATTGCTTCTAATCATAGGATCATCATGGGGATGGTGATTAGTCTGGATAGACCAGTGCATGGATCGCTTCCTTTAGATAGATAGGTCTCGAGTCTATAGTGTAGAGATACTGGGGCAAGAGTGCAGGTGGTTGTTAGAGAATAACTAGTACTAAGAGTGATCAATATGAGAAATCACATGGATGTCTGCTCACTCGTTAGTGACTTTCTCGATGCTGCAGTTATATGACTGGTCTTTGATCTGAGATGGCACTACTGTTCATAATGAGACTGCTGGAGCTTGACTGACATATCAACATGGATCTCAATGAGCTCTTACAGTGGATGTTGATGATAGTTGGTCCACTATAGGAGTGGGGTGTGCATCAAGATGGGATCTATCGATCCTAACAGAAGAAAATAGTTTTATGAAATTTAAGAGGCTGAGTCTTTAAGTCTATAGCCATAGCAATATGATTAATGAAAAAGAATTTTCATGAGAATCACATATGGACTCGAGCTGATTAAGTCTATCATATGATTGATGATGAGATTTGACGATTCATCCATGACCTGTCATTCAGTCGGAACTCACGATAGAGAGACTGTATCATACATTAACTGTACCTAGAGGTTCATCATCTTTTATTTTGCTGGAATGCCACTACATATTGCCAGGTATCATTGATAGATTGTGAACTCACGAGCATCATCTTGATGATCGATGATCCTTGGTGGGTAGAGTTAGAACTATTTCAACCCATTGAAAAGAGTTTCAATGATATTGTGATAGAGATCACAATATATCTCACCACCAGATAAAATAAACTTATGGGGTCACCCATAAAAGAGACTTTTGACTGATCAGATGGTTAAATTACGATTATGAATCATAACAAGATTTAATTATCAATTTGATTGATGATTGATCTAACGTAAAAGTTGCATTATGTAACTTGCTAAAGAGTTAGTAAGTTATAGGAGGATTAATTAGCAATAGGATTGTTAATTGGCTCAATTTGATTGAGCAATGAGGCTTGATAGAAACTGTGTCTTAAAATCAATCATGTGACGATTGAGTTCATCCTTGTATATGAATTATTGATTATTGAATAAAAATTATTCTGATATTTTTCATCATAAATAACAACTTTTTTGAACTCTTGTGTTATGATGAAATCCTTAAAACTATGCTAGTGTGCGATAAAAAAAAAATTATTGTATAATTCTTAAATATATTTGCAATCAAATAATATTTATTACAGGATGATGATGTTTATCGAGTGAAGGTCGTTATATGCCATATGGATTGGTTGTCCTCTTAACCAAGGAGTGTGGTAACATTGGTATGGTATACAGATGAGATATAGGGGTACATCATCACTGCACAAGTGGCTCTCCTACTGAGCATCTACTGTCATCGCAAAAACATGAGTATAAGTGTTCTTCAGACTTGAGATCACCATAGTGACTTATAAGCAACTCACTGTACTTTAATATCGGACTATCTGAATTTTTAATGCAGTGATGGAAGGCTATTAGGTATGTTAAGTACTTACGAAGTCTATATGTGGATCAAGATGAGATTGACCCCTCCAGATTCTAGAGTTGATGTATCACTGTATTTCAATTGAAAAAAGCTTTGGTCAGGATAATCCATGAGATAGATTCGAAAGGTTAAAATATAATACGGATGAAGCAATCTCGGTTGACAGTTAACCTGAGACCATCCTAGAGCATTCAGGGTCAAAAGATGGATTATGCGGTAACCATGTATATGGATTCTGAAATATTTTTTATGATAATTCAATCTATCTAGACATCGAGAACCATTGGTAGATGGTATCTCGATTAGTGTAAAAATTGATTCTTATGCTACCGACTTAGTGTTTGAACCATGGAGTCACGCACATAAGTCAGACAAAGTAAAAAAAATTGATCTATGTTTATATGTCCAATTTGAAAGTATTAGACTTGATTGAACATATAAGCTAACTTGATTGAGAATTAAGTTATGGGTCAAATAGAATTGAATAGTTAATTATGTCTAGCTAGCACTACACATGAGGTTCAGGTTCGATCCTGGGTTGAGCAGTTTCTGATCTATGATCCATGGAGCATATGAAAGATTAGATTTAAGTACTGATTAATTTTAGATTAGATCTAAATTAATTAGTCTTAAATTAGATCCAAAATCTAAGTTAGATTTGGTACAAAAATTCTAAAGAGTTTGGGATTGACAGCCTTTCAAAATTATTTCAAACTAGCTTCGAATTGGATCTATTTTGGATGAGATATGAGTATTCCTACTTGCATGGAAATACCCTCCCATGTGGGCTGACCAACACCTGATATGGAGCTGGTTTGGGGCATCCCATGTGGGTGAGGGAATGGGTGCAGTTGATTGTCATATGTGATGGCAATTCTATCTCTTGTAGGAATCCTTTTTTCATGAGTATTGGATCAATTCAAATCAGATTTAAGTTAAGAGTCCTACTCTATTGGATCATAAAAATTATCTATAAATAGAGAGGGTCTCTACCTATAGATGCATAGGAAACAAATCAGATGAAGAGAAGAGAGAAAAGAGAGGCATGTGAAGAGAGAGGTCCTTAATCTTCTCCTACATCTCTCCCTTTGTTGCCGCCTCCTCTCTTTGAGAATGGATCCTTCTTGGGCATCCCATCTACTGGTGTGAGGTGTCACACTAGCATATCTCCTCCCTTATTTGGTTGGCTTGCGAAGATAATTAGATTGGAGGTCATCTCGCTTTCTGCGGTGTCTGGCGTGCATGCAAAGTAGAGGGTCTGCATATCTAGGCCTTCATAAAGTTTCATCTAGATAAATTAAGATTTGATCTCTGATTCTACTACTAATTAGGTAAAATTTGAATCTAATCATGTTGATGAATAAACAAATTTTTAGGTGCAATCTGGGCATTCAAAGGAGAAATAGTTTCTTTCCCTTTAGTTGGTATCCGAACAGGTTTGAAATATATACATTCATAATAAAATTTTTTGAGAATAATTATATAATATATAATTAAGTTTTTTATGAGACATTAAATATAATTTATATATATTTATATAAAAGTTTTATCTATTGATCAGAAGGTGCCTAATCAATGGTTGATTAAGGTTATTATAAGTCTGTTATAACAGAATTCTGCTATTATTGAATTTTTGATGGAATAACAATTGAATTAAAATCTATTTTAAATTTATTTTAATAGAATTTGAATATTATTATTTTTTTATGAAGTATGGTTTATTTTAGATCTAAATTAGATCTATTTTTATGCATATTTAGATCTGAATCCTATCAAAATTCAACACTGCATGAAAAAGATTTTACCAAAAATTTATTCTTATGCATTTATATTTGCATCTAATTAATTTTTTATATGATATCAAATTTAAAATTGATATTTTATAATCAGTATAAGATATGTTTCAGATTTGATATGATGTATATGATACATTAAATCTGATTAGATTAGATGAAAAATATAATTAATAAAATTAAGAATATATTATGACATAAAATAGTTTTATCAATAATTATATATTGATGTAATTATGTATGAAACTAGATTTTAGATCTGAGTAGCTTAGTACTCAGATTGATGAGATCACCAGACCATCT
>NC_026006.2:40730684-40912138 GCF_000442705.2 Elaeis guineensis | reverse complement strand
AATTAGAAACATGTCATTTTAGTTGGATATAATAATAGCAAGAACATGTCAGAATACATCCTTATCCTAAATAATGAAGCAATCTACTGAAAAGGTTCCAACAGAATAATATAGCCAATTAAATTACGAGGCAGAATACATTGCAGCATTCGATGCTTGCAAAGAAGCTATGTGATTGTATAGGTTCACTGGTAAGCTAGAAGTGGTACCCTCCGATGATGGTCCTACTGTGTTGTACAGTACGAAGCCATAGCTTATGCCAAGGAGCTAAGTCCCATTAGCTTACCAAGTATTTTACGTCGCTACCACTTTATTCACGAAATCTGTTAAGGTGATGTCAATCGTTAGAAAATCGATGAAAAGAAAAACTTGACCAATCCATTTACTAAAACCTCGGTATTTAGGAGTTCTGAGATGATAAATCAAAGATAGGTATATGATACTATACTGATTGATTTTAGTTCAAATGGGAGTTATTGAGAATTATATTTTAAAGTCAATCGTTTGATAATTGTGCTAAATATAATTATATATAAATTGATAAATAATAAAAATTATTTGATATTTTTTATCACAAGATACATCTTCTAACGAACTTCTATATTGTGATGAAGTCCTTAGAACTACTTTGATCGATAAAGGGGGATTTATTGCACAATTCTTAAATTGATTCATGACCAAATGATACACTATTACTAAGATGATAGCGATATTAAGTGTAAGTTGTTATGTGCCATATGCGTTGGTTGTTCTCGTAACCAAATGATGTGAAGATACTATATGGCATGCAGGTGAGATATAAGAGTACATCATCACTGAATGTGACCAACTATGGAGTACTCTGCTGTCAAGGATAGCTCACGAAGGATATGGGTATAAGTGTCCCTCCGACCTGAGATCACCACGGTGACTTGCAAGTAACTCACTGTACTTTGGTGTCGGACTAATTGAGTTTCTAATTCAGTGATGAAAAGTTTTTGGATGTAGTCAAGTACTTAATAAGTTGGTGTGTGAGTCAAGATAGGATTGATCCCTCTGAATTAGTAGGAGTTAATGCATCAGTGTATTTCAATTTAGCAAAACCTGAGCCCGGATAATCCATGTGATGGATTTGAAAAAGATTGAAATACAATATGGATGACTTATCTAGGATTGATAGTTAAATTCTAGGTCATTCTCGAGCATTAGGGTCAAAGGGATGAATTGTAGGATGTATGCCCTAAAAGCCAATTTGGGCTGACCATATCATATCTCTAGGATATAGTTTTGTACTTATTGGATATTTATATTATCATTCATATTTATGTGTCTATGAATCATCTAAGGAATTAACAAGATGATGACACATATTCTCAAAGAGTTGAGAATTTGAGACGTATCATTGATGGTTAATTTATAAATTGCTTCTAATCATAGGATCATCATGGGGATGGTGATTAGTCTGGATAGACCAGTGCATGGATCGCTTCCTTTAGATAGATAGGTCTCGAGTCTATAGTGTAGAGATACTGGGCAAGAGTGCAGGTGGTTGTTAGAGAATAACTAGTACTAAGAGTGATCAATATGAGAAATCACATGGATGTCTGCTCACTCGTTAGTGACTTTCTCGATGCTGCAGTTATATGACTGGTCTTTTGATCTGAGATGGCACTACTGTTCATAATGAGACTGCTGGAGCTTGACTGACATATCAACATGGATCTCAATGAGCTCTTACAGTGGATGTTGATGATAGTTGGTCCACTATAGGAGTGGGGTGTGCATCAAGATGGGATCTATCGATCCTAACAGAAGAAAATAGTTTTATGAAATTTAAGAGGCTGAGTCTTTAAGTCTATAGCCATAGCAATATGATTAATGAAAAAGAATTTTCATGAGAATCACATATGGACTCGAGCTGATTAAGTCTATCATATGATTGATGATGAGATTTGACGATTCATCCATGACCTGTCATTCAGTCGGAACTCACGATAGAGAGACTGTATCATACATTAACTGTACCTAGAGGTTCATCATCTTTTATTTTGCTGGAATGCCACTACATATTGCCAGGTATCATTGATAGATTGTGAAACTCACGAGCATCATCTTGATGATCGATGATCCTTGGTGGGTAGAGTTAGAACTATTTCAACCCATTGAAAAGAGTTTCAATGATATTGTGATAGAGATCACAATATATCTCACCACCAGATAAAATAAAACTTATGGGGTCACCCATAAAAGAGACTTTTGACTGATCAGATGGTTAAATTACGATTATGAATCATAACAAGATTTAATTATCAATTTGATTGATGATTGATCTAACGTAAAAGTTGCATTATGTAACTTGCTAAAGAGTTAGTAAGTTATAGGAGGATTAATTAGCAATAGGATTGTTAATTGGCTCAATTTGATTGAGCAATGAGGCTTGATAGAAACTGTGTCTTAAAATCAATCATGTGACGATTGAGTTCATCCTTGTATATGAATTATTGATTATTGAATAAAAATTATTCTGATATTTTTCATCATAAAATAACAACTTTTTTGAACTCTTGTGTTATGATGAAATCCTTAAAACTATGCTAGTGTGCGATAAAGAAAAAAATTATTGTATAATTCTTAAATATATTTGCAATCAAATAATATGTTATTACAGGATGATGATGTTTATCGAGTGAAGGTCGTTATATGCCATATGGATTGGTTGTCCTCTTAACCAAGGAGTGTGGTAACATTGGTATGGTATACAGATGAGATATAGGGGTACATCATCACTGCACAAGTGGCTCTCCTACTGAGCATCTACTGTCATCGCAAAATACATGAGTATAAGTGTTCTTCAGACTTGAGATCACCATAGTGACTTATAAGCAACTCACTGTACTTTAATATCGGACTATCTGAATTTTTAATGCAGTGATGGAAGGCTATTAGGTATGTTAAGTACTTACGAAGTCTATATGTGGATCAAGATGAGATTGACCCCTCCAGATTCTTAGAGTTGATGTATCACTGTATTTCAATTGAAAAAAGCTTTGGTCAGGATAATCCATGAGATAGATTCGAAAGGTTAAAATATAATACGGATGAAGCAATCTCGGTTGACAGTTAACCTGAGACCATCCTAGAGCATTCAGGGTCAAAAGGATGGATTATGCGGTAACCATGTATATGGATTCTGAAATATTTTTTATGATAATTCAATCTATCTAGACATCGAGAACCATTGGTAGATGGTATCTCGATTAGTGTAAAAATTGATTCTTATGCTACCGACTTAGTGTTTGAACCATGGAGTCACGCACATAAGTCAGACAAAGTAAAAAAAAATTGATCTATGTTTATATGTCCAATTTGAAAGTATTAGACTTGATTGAACATATAAGCTAACTTGATTGAGAATTAAGTTATGGGTCAAATAGAATTGAATAGTTAATTATGTCTAGCTAGCACTACACATGAGGTTCAGGTTCGATCCTGGGGTTGAGCAGTTTCTGATCTATGATCCATGGAGCATATGAAAGATTAGATTTAAGTACTGATTAATTTTAGATTAGATCTAAATTAATTAGTCTTAAATTAGATCCAAAATCTAAGTTAGATTTGGTACAAAAATTCTAAAGAGTTTGGGATTGACAGCCTTTCAAAATTATTTCAAACTAGCTTCGAATTGGATCTATTTTGGATGAGATATGAGTATTCCTACTTGCATTGAAAATACCCTCCCATGTGGGCTGACCAACACCTGATATGGAGCTGGTTTGGGGCATCCCATGTGGGTGAGGGAATGGGTGCAGTTGATTGTCATATGTGATGGCAATTCTATCTCTTGTAGGAATCCTTTTTTCATGAGTATTGGATCAATTCAAATCAGATTTAAGTTAAGAGTCCTACTCTTATTGGATCATAAAAATTATCTATAAATAGAGAGGGTCTCTACCTATAGATGCATAGGAAACAAATCAGATGAAGAGAAGAGAGAAAAAGAGAGGCATGTGAAGAGAGAGGTCCTTAATCTTCTCCTACATCTCTCCCTTTGTTGCCGCCTCCTCTCTTTGAGAATGGATCCTTCTTGGGCATCCCATCTACTGGTGTGAGGTGTCACACTAGCATATCTCCTCCCTTATTTGGTTGGCTTGCGAAGATAATTAGATTGGAGGTCATCTCGCTTTCCTGCGGTGTCTGGCGTGCATGCAAAGTAGAGGGTCTGCATATCTAGGCCTTCATAAAAGTTTCATCTAGATAAATTAAGATTTGATCTCTGATTCTACTACTAATTAGGTAAATATTTGAATCCTAATCATGTTGATGAATAAACAAATTTTTAGGTGCAATCTGGGCATTCAAAGGAGAAATAGTTTCTTTCCCTTTAGTTGGTATCCGAACAGGTTTGAAATATATACATTCATAATAAAATTTTTTGAGAATAATTATATAATATATAATTAAGATTTTTTATGAGACATTAAATATAATTTATATATATTTATATAAAAGTTTTTATCTAATTTTGATCAGATTAAAGGTGCCTAATCAATGGTTGATTAAGGTTATTATAAGTCTGTTATAACAGAATTCTGCTATTATTGAATTTTTGATGGAATAACAATGTGAATTAAAATCTATTTTAAATTTATTTTAATAGAATTTGAATATTGTTATTTTTTTTTATGAAGTGTGGTTTATTTTAGATCTGAATTAGATCTATTTTTATGCATATTTAGATCTGAATCCTATCAAAATTCAATACTGCATGAAAACAGATTTTACCAAAAATTTATTCCTTATGCATTTATATTTGCATCTAATTAATTTTCTATATGATATCAAATTTAAAATTGATATTTTATAATCAGTATAAGATATGTTTCAGATTTGATATGATGTATATGATACATTAAATCTGATTAGATTAGATGAAAAATATAATTAATAAAATTAAGAATATATTTATGACATAAAATAGTTTTATCAATAATTATATATTGATGTAATTATGTATGAAACTAGATTTTAGATCTGAGTAGCTTAGTACTCAGATTGATGAGATCACCAGACCATCTGATCATAGGAGATTGAAGAGATTAATCTCTCTTTTGTCTATTCGATGGGTTCTCTTATGACATGTAGGGGTATCATTGTGATCCGATTTTATGAAAAAAATAAATTTTTATATATTATTTTGATCATAAATATGTTTAAATTAGATCTAAAGTAATTTATAATTCATTATAATAGGATAAAATTTAAATATAAAATTATTTTAGATCTAAATTATATGTTACATATGATGTAAATGGTATAGATCTAAAGGTTGTCTTGATACATGAGATGTATATATGAAGTTTAGATCATATCAATGTATATTTAATTATTAAATATATTTTAAAAATTTATTTTTATTGTGAAAATATATGATATGCTTCACCTAAAATCTTTATAGAATAGTTCTACAGACTGAAACATATATTTTACACACTTAATTATGAATTAAGTTTTGAATGATTTAGATTTGAGAATTAAAGATCATTAAGACACCACATAAAATGATGGACAAAGAGTTAGCATGAATCAGATCCTTCTAATAGGTTGGATCTAGGGTTAGAAATATATATGGACTATGTAGAGAAATTGATTAAATCTAATCAAGTGTTGGATTAGATCAGGTCAGTATTTCTCTAAATCAATCTTAATAGTTGAAGTTTGATTAAGTCTATGTATTTGACTCTAATAAATGGACCATGATCATAGCTCCATGGTTGAGCCTGAATCTTTTGATGGACCAAATCAAAACTAATTGATCAATTAATGTTTAAGGTAAGTTTGGCTGATTCGATCAAGTAGTTTTTAATTGAGAGCTATTCACCTAGATGCATCTACGGTGAGTTAAGGACATATCTCTCTCATTGATCTCACTTATCTGGCCAACATGATAGATTATATTTTGATTAGGTCACTAATCGATTTGTGTAGACCAATTTCATTAAGATGAATCAGTGTGACTGATTTAGGTATCTTTAGACCAGCTTGTGTCTAATCCTTTACATGACTTGGTGAAGTCAGTGAGAGGATTTACAGCTTGCATGTCAACCTCTTCTCTAATCCTCAGATCAATGAAATCAAATCTTCTAAATTATTAGGTCCATAAAGTGATAAAGTTATGAGATAACTTGATCATTACCTCCCATTAAGGTGTGTGATAATGAGTCTAATAATCCAAATAGGCATTGGAGGCGCCACATGCCTGGTGTCTATTACATATTAGAATTGTCATTCATCATATGACCATCATGATATACCTTCAGATCAATGCTCAAATTGATCGAGCCACACTCGGGCCTTGACATCCATTTGTTGGATGCACTTGGTGTGCCATGTTAATGGTTGGACCTAATTAAAATTTTCAATGGAGGTGCCACACGCCTGCTGAAGGGATGCTTAGGATAAAACTCATTGCTAGAAGTTGTTTGGAGAAATAATTGGTTATAAACCTACCCATGGATGCACTAGGATTGGCCGAGCCACATTCGGGCCCGAATGCAGTCTATGTAAATTTTAGTATCCACTAAGGAATTAGTATAATTTCTCGAGTTGGAGGTAGAGGCTACCAATTCATAAAAATAGTGAAGAACCTTTAAACTAAAGTTTATATCTTCAGGATTAAAAATAATTCATATACTAATAGGCTAATATTTTTTTCTTTCAGTTATGGCCACCACACTATCCCTCCGTATGCTGTTGGATAGCGACAGGCTCACTGGATCCAACTTCGATAGCTGGTATCGAAAGTTGAAGATCGTCTTAGAGTATGAGAAGATTTTATATGTCCTTATAGATCAAGCACCTGAAGAACCTGTAGTCAATGCTCCTCGTGTCGCGAGAGATACTTATATGAAGTGGCTCAATGACTGCACGACTGTGCATTGCATGATGAGGGCAGCCACGAACAACGAACTTAGTCGTAAGTTCGAGGATGTGCAGTTAGAGGAGATCATTCAAATATTGAATGAGTTCTTCGACATCTCTGAGGATGCGGGAGACACAAAACCTCTTGCACATTGTTCAATGCCCGTATGCAAGATGGGGCTTCAGTCATCGATCACGTATTGTACATGATTGAGCAGATTGAATGCTTTAGCAAACTTGACTTTTTGTTGCATGAATAGTTAGGCAAGGATGCTATCCTCAGTTTGCTACCAAAATTCTATCTATCCTTTCTCAGTCATTACAGAATGATGAAGCCTGTGGTAAACTACCATGGTTTGCTAGGATTACTGCAGACTTTTGAGAAGGATCTCCAGCTCTAGAAGGAGCTAGTGAATTTAGTGGAAGGGTCATTTGTAGGGCATCGATTCTCTAGGAGAGAAAAGAAAAAAAAGGTGCAGAAATTCTATGCCACTGATCTCAAGCAGAGCAAACCATCAAAAGTTGATAAGAGCCAGGTGTTGGGATGCGCAGGGGTTTCATGCATGTATTTCAAAAATTATTCAGTGAAAGAATATTAGATTAAACTATTTAATTTATAAATACATGCGTAAGATCTGATCTTAAAACTTCTACAAATAAATCGATGATATGAATTTATATGCATAAAAATTTGAATCTAAAATGACAAGCATGTGAACCAAAAATAGCATTTAGTAAAAGATCTAATCTACCACTTCTAAGGTTTTGAATCCAATACCTGAGCATGGATAGACAAATTCCATGATCAAGAATATAGATCTATAGGTCTTCTTTAGTCGCTCATAGTCACACAAGCATCCGATCTCTATGGATGGTCAACACGAAGCTCCTCAAACCGATCAGCCCTCCACAGGAGTGCTAGCTCGTGCAATCGACTTCTGATGGCAGATCTGAGTAGATCTCCTTCTTCAATCACCTTGGACCTTTCTGATGTTGAAGATGGATTAGGTGAGGATACTAGATGGTGGAGAAAAATCAGATGAAGACTCTCTTCTCTTTGATTTTTTTCTCATCCAAAAATCTAGAACAGTTCTAGGTCTCTCACCTGAGAGGAGAATGGTCTTCTCTTTTATTCATGCCAAGGAAGAAGGAAACCCACCCAAAGCTCACATCCCAAAGAAGAATTTTTTTCCCTCTTTCTCTCTAGTATCTCACGATAAAAATGCTCTCTATTTTTAGTGCACAAAATTGTGGCCTTTTTATGGTTGTCACACAAACCAGGTAAGATAGGATAAGGGCTGGAGTTTGTTGCAATTCAAATCATTTTGAATTTTAATTTAGCTCTAACTTTTTCTCACCCTTATCTAACTTAAAAAAAAACTTATCAGAGAAAATTAAGCATGAAAAACTATTAAGAAGACTTTCTTTTCTCGTACACAATGGGCACCTTCAAAAACTGCCGATGTGTTGAAGGATATGGATAAGGTTTTAGGTTGAAATTCAATCAATTTGAATTCAAATCAAAATCAACCAATTTTTATCCTTAATGGATGATAAAAGAAAGATTATTTTTTATTTTATTCATACACAAAATAATTTTATATGGTGAAAAAAGATGTGAGATAATTTGGATGGCGCAAGGGAGAGAGTCCCACTCATTTGGGACTCTAGGGTTTAACCAATTGGATTTCTTTCAAACCCAATCTAATTAGACCCAAATAAAATATGATGAACTTAATTTTATTAGGCTCCTAAATCTCAATTAAATTTAATCAAATCAATAAATTAATTAAGCCATAGATCCGATCAAATCAGAATCATTTCTCCCTTATCGATTAGGTCATCTCATAACCTAATCAGACTTGACCTGATTGAATCCAATTCAATCAAACTTGATCCAGACTTTAATGCTCAATCAAGTTGAGCTAATTAGTGATCTAATTATTAATTAATCTTTTATTAATAATAAAATCTAAGTCTAGTGGGACTCTTCTCTACAGTCTCCGTCTAGTGGGACTCTACAGTAGAGTCTTTGTCCAGTGGGACTCTTCACCAGAGTCTCTATCCACTGAGACTCTTTAGATTAGCCATATGATCGGAGAGAAACTTCTAATGTGTGTGATCCCATAGGTTTGAACCTAAGCCGGTAGCACAGAAACTAATTCCTGTACCAATTGAAGTAACCATCTAGCAATGATACCCGACGTTCGAATAGATCGAATGTATGCAAAGCAACACTCAAGAATCTATTTGGATATAGTTACCATATAATTTATCCTTTTAACCCTTGATGCTAGGATGACTTAGAGTTTAAACTGTCAACTCTTAATAGTACATCCATTATGTATCTCAACCTGATTAATCCTATGACTCCTCACAAGGATTGCCCTGGCTAAGGTCTTACTAAATTGAAACACAAAGCATTCTCTCTAATCTCTGGGAGTGGTCAATTCCATCTTGAATCATACACCGATTTCACTAGTATTTGACTGTGCCCAGAAACCTTTCGATTTTGAATTAAAAATTCAGGTAGTCTAGCACCAAAGCACAGTAAGTTGCTTGCAAGTCACCATAGTGATCTGAAGTCAGAGAAATACTTATACCCATATCCTTTCAGAGTGACTCTTGATAGCAGAGTGCTCCAAAGTTGATCACGTTCAGTGAAATATACTCTTATATTTCACCTGCATGCCATACCAGTGTCTCCATGCTCCTTGGTTAAGAGGACAACCAACCTATATGGCACACAACGACCTACACTTGATATGTCTATCATCTTAGTAATAGCATATCATTTGATTGCGAACTCATTTAAGGACTAAACGACAAATCCTCCTTTATCGATTTAAAATAGTCCTAAGGTCTTTCATCATAACACAGAAGTTCGATGTAGAAGATGTACAAACTTATGATGAAAATTATCAAATAAATATTTTATTAATTAATTCATATACAGTGACATCAAATAGCACAACCGTCAATAAGCTGATGATTAGTTTTGAGATATATTTTCTAACAACTCTCACTTGTATTAAAGCTAATCGGTATAGTATCGTATACTCATCTTCATTCTATGATCTTCAAACTTCTTTATCGCAAAGGCTTTAGTTAATGGGTCGGCCAGGTTATCCTTTTCGTCGATCTTCGGAAGGTCGATGTCACCTCGATCTATGATCTCTCAGACAAGAAGGTAGCGACACAGAATATGTTTTGTCTGTTGATGTGCCTTCAGCTCCTTTGCTTGAGCTTTGGCTCTAGTACTATTGTAATAAAGCAAAACTGGACCATCAATGGAGGGTGCCATTCCAATCTCGATGATGAACTTTTTCAGCCACACAGCTTCTTTTGCAGCATCAGATGCCGTGATGTACTCTACCTCGTAAACAGAATCGGCTATGGTGTGTTGCTTGAAACTTTTTCAGCAGACAACTCCACCATTTAAGGTAAAGATATATTCTGATATGCTTTTGCTATCATCATGATCTGATTGAAAATTAAAATCAGTGTATCTTATGAGTTTCAAGTCAGATTCCTCATAAACGAGCCACTGGTTCTTAGTATTTCTCAAATACTTAAGGATGATTTTTTTAACCTTTCAATGGTTCTCACCTGGATCTGATTGGTATCTACTCACTACTTCTAGTGAGTATGCCACATTCGGTCTTGTACATGTCATGACGTATATTATAGAACCCATTACCGAGGTATATAGAATTTTACTCATATGCTCTCTCTTTTGAGGGGTTGTCGGACAATCTTTCTTCGAGAAAAAAATTTCATGACCTATCGGAAGATAGCCTTTCTTGAAATTCTCCATGTTGAATTGTTTCAGCATGGTATCTATGTACATTGATTTGGAGAGTCCGAGCAGCCTCTTAGATTTATCCCTATAGATCTTCATTTCTAGGATGTAGGCTGCTTCTCCCAAATCCTTCATGAAGAATTATGATGACAGCCACACTTTTATTCCCTGTAATACAGGGATATTATTCTTGATTAAGAGAATATCGTCCACATACAAAATAAAAAATATAATTACTGAACCATTAGCCCACTTATATGTTGGAAAATATGTCCCAAAAGCCAATCGTCAAGTTGTTGACGGTTGAGCAACCAAGTATGGTAATTGATTTGTTAATAAATAAAATATATTTGGCATTTTCATCATAAGCTTTCATCTTCTAATGAACTCTGTTGTTCTGATGAAGTCCTTAGGACTATTTAGATTCGATAAAGAGAGAATTTATCGATTAGTCCTTAAAACTGTTCACGACCAAATGATAGGCTGTTAATAAGGATGACAGCTTCTATCGAGCATAGGTCGCTGTAGGCCATATGGATTGGTTGTCCTCTTAACCAAGGAGTGTGGAGATACTAGTATGACATACAGGTGAGATGTAAGGGTACATCATCATTGAACGTGACCAACTCCAGAGCATTCTGCTGTCGAGAATGTCTCTGATGGGATATAGGTATAAGTGTTTCTTAGATCTGAGATCACCTCAGTGACTTGCAAGCAACTCACTGTGCTTTGATACTGGAGTAATTAAATTTTTAATTCAGTGACAGAAGGCTTCTGGACATAGTCAAATACTTGCAAAGTCAGAGTGTGATCGAGATGGGATTGATCACTCCAAGAGTTGGAGAAGAATGTGTCACTGTATTTCAATTTAGCAAAACTTTGGCCAGGATAATCCATCAGATGGATTTGATATTTTGAAATACAATGTGGATAATCTGATCAGAGTTGACAGTTGAACTCTAAGGTATCCTATGATCATTTTGGTCAAGGAGATGAATTATATAGAAACTATATCCGCATGGGTTCTAAGGATGTTGTTCTACACATTCAACCTATCCGATCATCGGGTACCATTGCTAGATGGTCACTTCGATTGGTACAAAAATTTATTCCTATAATACCGACTTAGGTTTGGACTTATGAGGTCATACACATTAGAGTTCATGATTCGATCAGATGGTTGATCAACGATTAAGAATCATTCTAGGGTTAAATGATCAATACGATTGATATTTAATCTAGTGCAAGTGTTGCAGGAGGATCGATTAGCAATTCGATTGCTAATTGGCTTAATTTGATTAAGTCAATGGGATGAGATTAAGTTTAATTGAATATGATTTAATTAGATTTAGTTTGGACTTGATTAGATCAAGTCTAATTGATTTATTAGATAAGCCAAGTGCAAGGAAAAAACTAGTCCTAATTCAATTAGGACTTGGGTCAACCTAATTTCTAATTTGATTAAAAAATTAAATCAGATTTAAATCTAATTTAATCTGATTAAATTAGATTTTTAATTGGATTAAGACCTATTTTAATTAGGTTGATCTAATTTTGGTTTGATTTGGTTTGAGAAACCAAATTAAAATAAGTCATAAGATAGAATCCTAGTAAGACTAAGATTCCACCTTGCGCCATATAAGCCCCCCTACGCCCTCTCTCTTATTCCACGCCAATCTCCTCTTATTTTGTGTGACAAAAGCTCTCTCCCAGGTCTTTCCTACATTCAAAAGGTTTACTCTCTTCTTTCATATATGAAAAGTGGTTGTGGATCAAATAAAATTAGGAATAAATTTGGATTTCAAATTCTATGAGATAGAGTTTTAGAAATCCAAAACTCTTTCCTTTTTGCACCGAATTTACCTAAATTTTTTTTTGAAATTTTTGTGGATTTTAGGGCATACATTGTGCACCCTATGTGAGTGGTCCATGCATGAAAATAATGAGGAGGCACCCAAGAGTTGGGCACCCCTTATCTTGCCATGTTTGGATAAGCCTTGACTAGGTATTTGACCTAGACAAGGACTCTATCATATCTCTCTCTATAAAATGAGTTTCTTCATAAAATTTTTGAAAATTATATAGACTTGAGAGACCTTTGGGGTATCTAAAAATCAAAAAGAAAGACCTTTGGGTCATAGAGATATAATAGACACAAGACAGGGTGTCTAAGAGAGAGTAAAGAGAAGAAGAAGTGGGTCTTCTTCTAGGGTTGTTAGTTTCATCTCTTTCCTTCCTCCATCTTGAGTTTTCTAAGAGCATTTCAGATCTAAAACTCCTTATTCTACTTCTCATCTTTGGAAGAGCCCAAATCAAGAAGAAGGAGGCACCTGATCAACTATCGAAGAAGGATCAGCACAGTACTAGCATACTGTGCTGATTTTCTAAAGCAGGACTTCTGGTCGAGATTCGTGGGCTCGTGTGGATGACTCCTAGAGATCGGACATATGTGTGATTTGCAACATCATCCTTAAGCCTGGATCAGCAAGGTTAGAACGTCTAACTTGCAAGGTAATAGATCTGATCTATTGTTTAATACATACATTAGATATAATATAGAAACATGTTGATATGATCAACATGTAGTTTATGCTCTATATATTTTAATTTTTGATTTAATGCTATGTAATAATCATGTAATATAATATTAGATCTAGAAATTTTCTAATTTTAAAATATAAATTTTGATTTATTTTAGTCTTCCGCTGTCTGATCTTGAAAAAGTTTCAAGATCTAACCCTAAAACCCTAGATCTGATTCCTTCAATTGGTATCAGAGCCTAGATTGTTTATTACATGATTATTTATACATGATTAGATTATTTTCTAGATTAAATCTAATTTATAATCTAATTATTAAATTTAAAATTAAAATTTTAGATCAATCACGAACTGCAAGGTTGTCCTGTTGTAAGGTTTACCCCTTACAGTGCAAAGATTGTCCTAGTTCGTGTAGATCTATCTTTAATCATAAATTTGTTAGATATGATCTAGATTAAATTTATAATTTATTAGATTTAAAAGATATTTAAATCTAAAATAAAATCTTTTTATTAATAATTTTTATGCAAAAAAATTATTTAAAGTTAAAATTATTTCAATTATATGAACCTATTTAGATTAGATCTAAAGTAGTTTCATGTTTATTTCATTTGCATCTTGATTATAAATCAAACATGCAATATGGTTGGTAGAACTATATAATAAAATTATTTTACAAACATAAAAATTATTTTTGAAAAGTCGAACCCTACCCTCAGCCCAAAACTTAATTAAGAATTAAGAAGTTGTTTGATTAGGTTCTAGGATTGTGAATTGAAGAACCTAAGACACAAACCATAACACATTGGGTTAATGGGTTAGTGGGAATTAGGTCCATTAATTGGGTTAGACCTATGGTTAGATTAAAGATGGACTTAATTAGAGAATTGACTAAATCTAATTAATTGTTGTCTTAGATTAGGTCAAGGATTCTCTAAATTAATTACAATAGTTGTAGTTGGTCAAGTCCATGTCTTTAACGAGAACCAAATGGACTTGATTCTTGGCTAAGTGGTCTAGCACGAACTGTTGGTTGATCTAATCAAAACTAATTAAATCAGTTAGTGTCTAAGATAAACCAAACCGGTGGTTTTTAATTGGGAGCCCGCTTACCTGACCATTTTTGATGGTGTCTAAAGCAAGCTTTGACCGACCCTTCCACTGATCGAACTTATCTGACCTCTTGGTGAAATTATATTTTGATTGGATCACTTGACTATTCGAGCTGACCCATGTCAGCTAGGTAAATCAGTGTGACTAATTTAGGTACTCCTAGACCAGCCCTTTTAATGGTCTCCTCTAAGCTGACTTGGTGAAGCCTTGTGGGAGGATCATGATAAGCTGGTTCATCTGACCTCCTCCTTTAAATCAATTAAATCTTCTAAAATTATTAGATCCTTAAAATGCAATAGTTATGGTGATAACTAGATCATAGCCTCCTATTAAGTGGATGATAATGGGTCCATCAGTTGGATAATCATTGGAGGCCCAAAGGCTTGGTGCTTATCGACTGATGGAATTATCATTCATAATATGATTTCTTGACTGTATCTTTCTAAATGGTGGTTAGGTTAGCCAACCAAAGCTAGGCCTAATCATTCATTGACTAGATGGGCCAAGTATGGTCATGTTAATGGTTGGACCTAACTAGACCTTTTCAGTGGAGGCCAAAGCCTACTGATTAGGGACTGGAGCAAAATTAAAATTACTAGAAATTGTTTAAAAAAATAATTGGTTATGAACCTATCTTTAGATGTACATGGGTTGGCCAACCAAAGTTGGGCTTGTGTGCAGTCTAAGTGGATTCTAGTACCCACTAAGAAATTAAGATAATTCCTCGAATTGGAGGTAGAGGCTACCAATTCAAATAAAATAGTGGGAAAAACCTTTTGATTAAAGTCCAAATCTTTAGGTTTAATGAATCAATTACTAATTAGGTTATGATTTTTCTCTGAGCAGATATGACCACTTTTCTATCGCTCCGATCATTGTTGGACAATGATAAGTTGGTGGGATCCAACTTCGATAGCTGGTACCAAAAGTTGAAGATAGTCCTGGAGCATGAATGGATCCTATATGTGATAATGGATCCTGCACCTAAGAAGCCAGTTGTCAATGCACATGGAACAGTTAGAGACACTTATCAGAAGTGGCTCAGTGACTGGACCACAGTGCGCTGTATCATGTTGGTTGCCATGAGCGACGAGTTCAGTCGCAGATTCGAGACGGCTCAGCCAAAGGACATGCTTCAAGTGTTGGAGGATGCCTTTGGCACATCCGATGATGTGGAGAGGCATAAGACTAGTTGTGCCATCTTCAACGCCAAAATATGGGATGGTGCCTCTGTCACTGATCATGTATTGTACATGATCGAGCTGATAGAATGATTGAGCAAGCTCGGTTTTCCCTTGCATGAGCAGCTTGGGAAAGATGCAATACTGAACTCGTTGCCCAAGTCTTATCTCCCATTCCTCACTCATTATAGAATGACAAAGCTTGAAGTAAACTACCACGGGTTACTGGGGTTGCTTCAGAACTTTGAGAAGGATCACCAACTGCACAAGGAGTTGGTGAACTTAGTGGGAGGTTCATCTTCTGATTCTTGATCCTTTAAAAAGGAAAGAAGAACAAGAAGAAGAAAGTGAAGAAGGTGCAAGTTCAGGCTGGGACATCAGTGCAGGGCCAGACCAAAAAGATCAAGCCCGATAAGAGTCTATTCTACTAGCAAGCACCCTAGATTAGATAGTGTGTCAGATATCTACTTATGGCATTGTAGACTAGGTCATATAAATAAGAACAGAATAAATAGGTTGACTCAAAAGAAAATCTTCGAAGTCAGTGATTGTGAATCACTTCCAACCTGTGAGTCTTATTTTCTTGGTAAAATGACCAAGTCACCTTTTACTGAAAAAAGTGAGAGAGCTACTGAGCTCTTGGGCCTCGTACATACTGATGTATGCGGACCCATGAGCACAAGTGCTAGAGGTGGATATTTCTACTTCATAACTTTCACGGATGATCTATCCAGATATGGATATGTCTATCTGATGAAACATAAGTCGGATTCATTTGAAATGTTCAAACGATTTTGAAGTAAAGTAGAAAAACAAACTTAAAAGAGTATTAAAACTCTTCGATCTGATCGAGGAGGGGAATATCTTTCTAGTGAGTTTCTCACATATCTAGGAGAGAATGTGATTCTCTCCCAATGGACTCCTCCAAGAATACCACAGCATAATGGTATATCTGAAAGGAGAAATCAAACTTTGTTAGACATGGTTCGATCCATGATGGGTTTTCCAAACTTGCCGATATCCTTCTGGGGATATGTGATAAACACTTAATTTAAGTCACTTAAAGCAAAAAATTATATTTAATTTATTTTATTTATTATGAATTTGATGCTTCTTTTTATGTTTTACAGGAAAGGTGATCGTCGATACAAAGAGTCCGATTTGTAGATCAAAAAGACTCAAGTTTAAAAAAAATTAGATTTAAAATAAAATTAAAATAAAAGAAGGATGCATACGGTATTATAAAAAATGAAGATACTATGCAAGAAACCAAAAAAGAATATAGGCATCATTTTAAAGAAATAAAAGTTTCTTTTTGTAAATCAAAAAGTAGCGTTTCCTGTTACGCGGCGGTGAGGGTGCGTGGAAGGGACGCGCGGGCGGACGCGTGGGTTCGCGGGGAGTTTGGCAAGGTAGACATGGTGGCGAGGCGATCAGAGGGATCTTAAAATTAAAAAAAAAATTTAATACTTGGAAATACTTCAAGAGGAAGAATTTATATTTTCTTTATCTACTTGTGATCTTTCCATCTCATCCATTCATCTTTTAGTCCTTAGTATTTTCTTTAGTCCCACATCAGAAAATCATGTAAAACTCCTCCCTCATAACACCTATAAAAAGGCTTTTGTACTTTCATTGGAGGGGGAGCCCAGAAATTCTTCTAGAGCCTTGCATAGAGGAAAAGAAAGGGACTACTCCATGAGCAGCTAGGCTAGCAGTCTCGGGAGTGGAGAAGAAATTTTGTAACGACACAGAGATGGATTTATTGTTCTAAACTTTCTTGTATTTCTTTATATGCAATAAAGATTATGCTTTTTATTTAAATCATCATGAGTTCTTTATTTGCTCTCTTTCATATGCTTTTATTTATGCTTTCCTGTTAGATTAATATTAGGAACAACTTTTACTTTCTAGAGATGCACCGTGATCTACGGGTACGGAGCGTGCCGAGAAAAGAAGAGTTATTTACCTAGTACTTTTTGGAGACATGCTGTGATCTACGGGTATGGGGTGTGCCAAGGAAAGATAAGTATTTTTTCTAAGATTAACCGCATCTATTTAATTAAAAAAGAGATACAACTCTGCTAGTGTAAAATTAATTCAAAACTTTCGAGCTCTTTATTTTCTAATTACATCAATTTTAAGATAATTTATTTTCTAAATCAAAACCATGCTTCTTTCTTCTTTCTTTTATTTTGCAATCTTAACTTAGCCCAAGGTCCCTGAGGATACGATCTCAACTCAGCCCAAGGTCTCTGAGGATACGATCTCAACTCATCCTACCTACGTAGTGAGTAGAGTTATTTTTGATGCTATCAATGACTACGCATCAAATTTTGGCACCGTTGTCGGAGATCTTAGCACGATTGAATTAAAAAAAAAAGCCACTGATATTTCATAATACTTAACTAAAATAGCATAACCTCAAATATAAAAATTTCTAACTTGATTGGACACCTTATTTCTTTGCATTGCATCTCCATAATTAACTTTAAGGGCGCAACCCAGTAGCTAAGATAAGGTGGGGATTTGATCATCCTTCCTTGGCCCACAAATCACTCCCTTGCATTTGTATAACCTAGACCTTAATCTAAAATTAATTAGACATTGACCCCTAAGGATTTCAAGCTCATTAGGATAAGTGACCCTGAAAGTTTAATCAGGTTAGACTTGGTCAGCTAGCTGGTGTCTAGGCAAGTGGTTTGCGGGACGACTGGGCCCGAAGGAAGGTGGTTTTTAATTGGTTCCGTTCGCTGACCTGGCCAATTTAATTGGTGTCTAAGGAAAGCAATGGGAGGACTCCCACCAACCTTACACTTACCTGGCTAGTTGGTTGGTCAAGCTCCGACTTGGAGGGCTTGAAGGCTAACTACAGTTAGGAGCTGTCTAGAACTAGGATAACTTTAGGATAGAGAGTCCACTGCATGCTAACTTGATTGTAATTAAAATCTAAACCATAACTAATTCTTCTATTAGTTTTAGGACTTCTTAGGATCTCTTTTTTAGAACTCTTTTCTCTCTTCTCTTCTCCTCTTAATAAAAAAAAAAAAAATAATCCTTAACAAACTAGGATAGTCTTACATAGACCTTTTAGTTGCATGTTAGGTCGATGATCACTAAAACCCGACTTGCAGCCATTAGACGAAGAATTACAAAAGACTCTTAGGACTATCCGAGTTAGAAACATGGCTGCACCTGGTGAGGCTAATCCTCCACACCCATTAAGAGAATATTTCACTCCATCCTCGTATACCTACTGTCCATGCATTCAAGCACCTCCAGTAGAAGCTACCCAATATGAGATTAAGTCTAGCATTGTTCAAATGTTGCCATCAGTCTATGGACTTAGTAACAAGGACCATACAAACACTTGGATGAATTTCTTGAAATTTGTTCCATAGTAAAAATCCAAAACTTCTCCGATGATGCCCTTAGGTTGAAACTATTCTCCTTCTCACTTAAGGACAAAGTCAAGCATTGGTTAAACTCCTTAAGTTCTATAACCATTTCAACTTGGGAATATCTTAGGAGAAAATTTCTCAAGAAATACTTTTCAATTGGAAAAACAAATCAAATTAGAAAAGCTATCACTAGTTTTTCCCAATTGGAGGGTGAACTTTTTCATGAGACATGGGAAAGGTTAAGGGACCTCATTTGTAAATGTCCACACCATGCTGTCCCTAAATGGCAACTTTGTTAGTATTTTTATGATGGTCTATCAGAGAAACACCGACAAATGATTGATGCATCATGTGATGGGACATTCATGCTAAAGAGTGAGGATGAAGCCTGGCAGCTCTTTGAAACACTTAGTGAGAATTCCCTACATCATATGTCTGCCATCTCTAGAGAACAACCCATGCTTCAACAAAAAAGAAGTAAAATTTATCAGATTGGAAATATCATAGATATCCACAGTAAGGTAGATGAACTGTCCCAAAAATTAGACCATTTTCTAAATACTGGACAATCCTTGATTCCACCTAATCCAATCCAAGAAGTTTGTGCATTGTGTGCAAGTCCAAACCATTTTGTTAGTGAATGCCCGCCACACCTCAATTTTCTGAGTTTGTGCATGAGCAGGTTTAGCAAGCTCAAGTCCAACAAGCTCGCAGACCAGGAAACGATCCATATTCGAGCACTTATAACCCCGGCTGGAGAAACCATCCAAATCTTTCCTGGAGACCACAACCAGTGGTTGGCCCTGCTGCACCTCGACCTCAATATTAGGATCCAACATATAGGCATGGACCATACCAGCAATTTTAAAATGCTCCTCAACCGTCTACTACTGGTCATAGCTCAGCTTTTGAGAAAAAAATTCTGAAAGCACTGGAATGATTAGAAGTAATCACTCAGACCCTTAACTCCCACACACAATCCATTACTAAGCTAGAGACCCAAATAGGTCAACTAGCGACTGTATTCAGTAGGAGAGGAGGAAAATTACCTAGCCAACCCGAGAGCAACCCAAGAGGGCAATTTGTGATTGAGAGCTCTAATACCCCAAAAGCTTTTTCTGAACATGCCAAATTAATCATGACTCTGAGAAGTGGGAAGGTCATTGAACACACTAGTAAAACCAATGAGACCGACTCTAAACCTCTAACCGAAGCCAAATCACCCAAGAACAAGGAGGACCTTAAAATAGAGAATGAACCAACTGCACCAGAATCATCTTACTTGCCTAAAGCTCTATTTTTGGATGCCCTGAAAGTCCCTATTCCTACAGATAAGAAGGGAGGAAGACTCGATGAGATGTTGGAATTATTTAAGCAAGTCCAAATTAATCTTCTCCTTCTAGATGCAATCAAACAGATCCCTGCTTATGCCAAATTTTTGAAGAATTTGTGTACCCAAAAACATAAATTTAGATCATAAATCCCAAAGAAAGTACATCTTACTGAATAGGCTAGTTCTGTCTTCCAGCATGCCACTCCTCCAAAGCTTAAGGACCCAGGAGCCCCCATCATTTCCTATGTTATAGGAAATTATCATATTGAAAAAGCTCTTCTGGACTTAGGGGCAAGTGTGAATCTTTTACCTAGTTCGGTGTATAAACTTTTTGGATTCGGAGAACTGAAACCCACATCAGTCACACTGCAGTTAGCCGACAGATCAATTAAGGAACCACGTGGAATGCTTGAGGATGTCTTGGTCAAGGTAGATGAGTTTTACTTTTCAGTTGATTTTCTGGTTGTCGACATGAAACTAAGTGGCAACCCCAGACAAATTTCCATTATCTTAGGACGACCCTTCCTAGCTACGGCAAATGCATGCATTAATTGTAGGACAGGAGTCATGGATGTATCATTTGGGAATAAGAAACTGAGACTGAATGTGTTTGGTGCTTTCTAAGGACCATCAATGGATAGTTGCTTCAAAGTAGATACACTAGAAGACATTATAGAAGATGCAATACCCATAATTCTAGCACCAGATCCCTTAGATACTTGCTTGGCTCACTTTAGAGTGTATGACTTTGAGGGATATATGAAAGAAGTTAACACCTTGTTGGATACACCACACGATAAAACCACTCCTCCATGGATAATCAAGTATGAGCCATTGCCCACATTAGCCAGTACACCAATAGTCCCATCTTTAGAATCACCACCTACGTTAGAATTGAAACCCCTTCCTGCTACGCTCAAGTATGTATTTCTAGGACCCAATGACACCCTCCTGGTAATCATTGCATCAGACTTGATCCCTAATCAGGAAGCACAATTGGTTGGTATTCTGAAAGAACACAAAGAGGCTATCGGTTGATCCATTGCCGATTTAAAAGAAATTGACCCCTCCATTTGCATGCACCATATTCATTTTGAGGCAAATGCCAAACCCCATCGAGATATGCAGAAGAGATTGAACCCAAACATGCATGAAGTAGTAAAGAAAGAGGTGGTAAAGTGGTTAGATGCTGGAATCATCTACCCCATATCTGATAGTAAATGGGTCAGTCCCACTCAAGTAGTACCTAAGAAATCAGATATTACTATAGTTGAGAATGAAGAAGGTGAACTGCTTCTCACTCGCATATCATCTGGATGGCGAGTATGCATAGATTATAGAAAACTAAATGCCGTTACTAGGAAGGACCATTTTTCATTGCCCTTCATCGACCAAATCTTAGAACAGTTAGTAGGATAAAGTTTCTTCTATTTTCTTGATGGTTATTCAGGATACAATCAAGTACCTGTATTTTCGGATGACCAAGAAAAGACTACCTTCACTTGCCCTTATGCCACCTTCACTTTTTAGCGTATGCCATTCGGGCTCTGCAATGCACCCGCTACATTTCAATGGTGTATACTGGCCATTTTTCGGATATGGTAAACAAATATCTTGAAGTTTTTATGGATGATTTTTCTGTGTTTGGAACCACCTTTGAGGATTGTCTCCATAATCTTTCCAATATTCTTAAACGGTGTATGGAGACAAATCTTATCCTAAGTTGGGAAAAGAGCCATTTCATGGTGCGGAAATGAATTGTATTAGGACATATTATTTCTGAAAGAGAGATTGAGGTAGATAAAGCCAAAGTTGAGGTCATTTCAAAACTACCACCCCCTACTTCAGTCCGACAAATACGATCCTTCTTAGATCATGCTGGATTTTATAGATGCTTCATCAAAGACTTTAGCAAGATTTCAAGATCCTTGTGCAATCTGTTGGCCAAGGACACACCATTTGTCTTTGACGAAGACTATTTGAAAGCATTCAACACATTATGAACAGTCCTGACAATAGCACCCATAATAAAATCCCCTGACTGGTCCATTCCATTTGAGATTATGTGTGATGCCTCTGACTTTGCAATAGGTGCCATCTTAGGCCAAAAAATCAATAAAGAGCCACATGTGATCTATTATGCTAGCAAGACTCTTTTCGATGCCCAATTAAACTACACCACAATAGAAAAAGAGCTACTAGCAGTAGTGTGCGCCCTTGAAAAATTTTGCTCATATCTGTTAGGGTCTAAGGTTCTAGTTTACTCTGATCATATAGCTCTGAAACATTTCCTCTCAAAGAAAGATACTAAACCGCGTTTGATCAGATGGATCCTTCTTTTACAAGAAATTGATCTGAAAATCCGAGATAAGAAGGGTTCTGAGAATGTGGTAGCTGATCACATCTCCAGGATCTTAGTTGAACACACAATAGGCATAGATGAGGTCAAAGAGAAATTTTTTGACGAACAACTTTTCATAATCTTCTCTAGCCGTCCTCCATGGTTTGCCCATATTGTCAATTACTTGTCAACAGAATAAGTACCTTCTCACTGGACAAAATAAGAAAAGGATCGATTTTTCTCGCAAATTAAACATTATTTCTGGGAGGAACCTGAACTATTCAAATATTGTCCTGACCAAGTTATTCATCGTTGTATCCCCGAGAGTGAATTCCAAAGCATTCTCACTTTTTGCCATTCTTCGGCATGTGGGAGATATTTTAGTGGAAGAAAAACTGCAGCAAAAGTGCTGCAGAGTAGGTTTTATTGGCCAACACTTTTCAAAGATGCACATGACTTTGGTCGAAGTTGTCTGCAATGTTAGCAAACAGAAAATTTATCCAAGAAGGATATGATGCCGCTGACCCCCATTTTAGTAGTAGAAATCTTTGATGTTTGGGGAATTGATTTCATGGGATCTTTTCCAGCCACATTTAGATTTGAATATATTCTGGTGGCAGTTGATTACATGTCAAAATGGGTGGAGGCAATAGCTACACGGACTAATGATAATAAAGTTGTAACTAGTTTTATCTAACGAAACATCATTAGTCGGTTTGGCTTCCCAAGAGTGATCATTAGTGATGGGGGGACTCATTTTACGAATAAATATTTTGAAGCACTTATGAAAAAATATAATATTACACACAAAGTGGCCACACCATATCACCCCCAAACTAATGGTCAGGTAGAGGTGTCAAATAGGGAGATTAAACATATCTTAGAAAAGATGGTTAGGCCCGATAGAAAGGATTGGTCTCTTCGCTTAGATGATGCATTATGGGCTTATCGTACAACTTTTAAAACTCCTATCGGTATGTCACCCTACCGATTAGTTTATGGCAAAGCTTACCATCTGCCGGTTGAATTAGAACATCGAGCACTCTGGGCCATATGAATGTTTAATTTTAACATGAAGAATGCAGGTTCTAATTGAAGGTTGCAAATCAATGAACTGGAAGAACTTTGCAATGATGCATACGAGAGTTCATGAATTTACAAGGCTCAAACCAAAAGTATTTCATGACAAATATATCTCTAAAAAATTGTTTGAGCTAAATCAAAAGGTATGGCTTTTCAATTTCAGGTTACGCCTTTTTCTCGATAAACTTCGATCTCGATGGGATGGACCTTTTATTATCACACAAATATTCCCACATAGAGCAATTGAAATTCATGACCCTCGGAATGGCAATATATTTAAGGTAAATGACCAATGTCTGAAGCCATATATAGATGAAATTGCACATAAAGAATGAATCGACACCATCTACCTGTGTGATCCACTTTATAATGAATAATAAACTTGACGTCTGACTGAAGACGTAAAACTTAGCACTTGTTGGGAGGCAACCCAATGATTTCATATTTTTTTTTACTTTACTGTAGCTGCAAAAATTTAGAACAAGAGTCTATTAATCAATGAAGCTATCTTCAACTTTCGAAGCAAAAATTATCCCAGGTGCACTCTCTCCTTTTATTTTCTTTGCTTTCCTACTCCATTGAGGATAATAGAGATTAAGTTGGGGAGGGAAGAAAATTAATCAAATCCTCGAGTATGGTCAGAAATAATTAGTTTTATGTATCCAAATTTTATTTTGATTAAGAGTCAATTAGGCATCCTAATCAATGAATGATTAATAGTCAAGATAATTTTAGAAATACTGAGGAATAAATTATTATGAAAACCCAATGAATGATAGGGTTTAGACTAGACCAAATTTTAGAAGTGATTCTACAACCCTCTTCTTACTGATCTCAATAAAGAATCTGCTTCATGAGAGATGGATGGAAAGGTCGAGGTATGCAAAAATTCTTCTTAAAATTTATTTAAAAAAAAAAAATTGGTTTCTTACTGAGTAATCGAACCCCTTCGCCTAAGTAAGTATTGTGGTTCACGTAAAAAGGTAGGCAATGTTAAAAAAAATATAGTGGATAATAAGGGGACTAAATTGCAAGAAGATAATAAACCTTTCTCACATTAAGTTAGAGGATTTAAAGAGTAAAGTGGAGAGTTGGTGAAAGAAAAGCTCTTGAAATTTCTTTAGTTAATACTCAGCCACTAATTAGGTCAAATTGATAATCTAATGAAGTATCTCTTTAATGGTCTGACCAGGTATCATCTACCTTTTGGGATACCTAACCTAACTTTTTATTCAAGATTGAGTCAGTACACAATGCTGATATATCTATTTTACTCGAGGATGAGCAAAATTCAAATTGGAGGGGTATGATAAACACTTAATTTAAGTCATTTAAAGCAAAAAATTATATTTAATTTATTTTATTTATTAAAAATTTGATATTTTTTTTATGTTTTACGGGAAAGGTGATTGCCAATACAAAGAGTCTGATTCACAGATCAAAAAGACTCAAGTTTAAAAAAAATTAGATTTAAAATAAAATTAAAATAAAAGAAGGATGCATACGGTATTATAGAAAATGAAGATACTATGCAAGAAATCCAAAAAGAATATAGGCATCATTTTAAAGAAACAAAAGTTTCTTTTTGTAAATCAAAAAGTAGCGTTTCCTGTTACACGGCGGTGAGGGCGCGCGGAAGGGATGCGCGGGCGGGCGCGCGGGTTCGCGGGGAGTTTGGTAAGGCGGACACAGTGGCGAGGTGATCGGAGGGATCTTAAAATTAAAGGAAAAAATTTAATACTTGAAAATACTTCAAGAGGAAGAATTTATATTTTTTTTATCTGCTTGTGATCTTTCCATCTCATCCATTCATCTTTTAGTCCTTAGTATTTTCTTTAGTCCCACATCCGAAAATCATGTAAAACTCCTCCCTCCTAACACCTACAAAAAGACTTTTGTACTCTCATTGGAGGGGAAGCCCAGAAATTCTTCTAGAGCCTTGCATAGAGGAAAAGAAATGGACTACTCCATGAGTAGCTAGGCTAGCAGTCTCGAGAGTGGAGAAAAAATTTTGTAACGATACAGAGATGGGTTTATTGTTCTAAACTTTCTTGTATTTCTTTATATGCAATAAAGATTATGCTTTTTATTTAAATCATCATGAGTTCTTTATTTGCTCTCTTTCATATGCTTTTATTTATGCTTTCCTGTTAGATTAATATTAGGAACAACTTTTACTTTCTGGAGATGCACTGTGATCTATGGGTACGGGACGTGTCGAGGAAAGAAGAGTTGTTTACCTAGTACTTTTCGAAGACACGCTATGATCTATAGGTACGGAGTGTGCCGAGAAAAGATAGATATTTTTTCTAAGATTAATCATATCTATTTAATTAAAAAAGAGATACAACTCTGCTAGTGCAAAATTAATTCAAAACTCTCGAGCTCTTTATTTTTTAATTACATCAATTTTAAGATAATTTATTTTCTAAATCAAAACCATGCTTCTTTCTTTTATTTTGGAATCTCAACTTAGCCCAAGTCCCTAAGGATACGATCTCGACTCATCCTACCTACGTAGTGAGTAGAGTTATTTTTGGTGCTATCAATGACTATGCATCAATATGCACTCGAATCGACCTATTATCTGTTAAATAGGGTTTCAAGTAAGTCTGTAATTAAGACTCCATAAGAGATATGGACAGGGCATAAGCCAGCACTTTCACACCATAGGATCTGGGGGTGTCCGACCTATGTCAAACGATTAGGCACAGACACACTTGGACCTAGGTCTAACAAATGCACATTCATCGGGTACCCCAAAGAGACTAAAGAATATTTTTTCTACCATGTTGATGAACAAAAGGTGTTCGTCAGCCTTAAGACAATCTTTTTAGAAAAAAAGTTTCTTGGTGAAGGAACCATTGTCTCTAAGGTTAAACTTGATGAAGTTCAATAGGTAGAAGGACCGACACCAATAGCTGAACCTGAGTCGGATTTGATTAGATCAGATTCGGAGCCCAATGTACCTGCATCATTAAGGCGATCTGATAGAGTATCGCATCAGCCGGATAGATACTATGATTTCTTGATCTGAAATGGTGATTCCATCGAACTCGATGAGAATGATGAGGATCCGATCACCTATATAGATGTAATGCAGAGATCTGATTCTGAGAAATGGCTTGAAGCCATGAAATTTGAAATAGAGTCCATGAAGGTCAACGATATATGGACATTGGTTGACCCACCTGAAGGGGTTAAACCCATTTGGTGTAAATAGGTGTTCAAAAGGAAAAAGGATGCAGACAAAAAGGTAGAGACCTATAAAGCCCGTCTGGTTGCTAAGGGGTATCGTCAACGTTATGGTATTGACTATGACGAGATATTTTTCTCTGTGGCAATGCTCAAATCCATTCGGATAATGCTTGCAATAGCTGCCCATCTGGATTATGAGATCTGACAAATGGATGTAAAGACAGCTATCCTAAATGGAGACCTGACTGAAGAGGTGTATATGATACAACCTGAGGGATTTACATCCACAGATGAGTCCAAAGTGTGCAAGCTTCAGAGATCTATTTATGGATTGAAGCAAGCTTCTCAGAGTTGGAACATGCATTTTGATAAGGTGATCAAAATGTATGGCTTTGTTAAGAACGGAGAAGAGCCCTGCATCTATAAATGAGAAAATGGTCCAGTTGTGGCATTCCTTGTCTTGTACGTGGATGACATTCTCTTAATCGAGAATGACATCCCCGCACTACAGGAAATAAAAGTTTGGTTGTCATCGCAGTTCTCCATGAAGGATTTGGGTGAAGCATCCTACATCCTAGGGATGAAGATCTATAAGGATAGATCTAAAAAGATACTTGGGTTATCTCAGTCCACGTACATAGACATTGTGCTGAAGAGGTTCAGCATGGAGAATTCCAAGAAGGGCTATCTATCGATAGGTCATGAAATTTCTCTCTCTAAGAAGGATTATCCGACAACTCTGAAAGAGAGAGAGTGTATGAGTAGAGTCTCATATGCTTCGATCGTGGGATCTATCATGTACGCCATGACATGTACAAGATCAGATGTGACATATTCACTAGGAGTAGTGAATAAATACCAATCTGATCTTGGAGAAAACCACTGGAAAGTGGTTAAAGCCATCCTTAAGTATTTGAGAAATACTAAGGACCAATGGTTGGTTTATGGTGAGTCAGATCTGAAACTTGTGGGGTTCATAGACTCCAGCTTTTCAATCTGATCATGATGACAGCAAAAGCGTGTCGGGTTATATATTTACTCTGAATGGTGGAGTTATCTGCTGGAAGAGTTTCAAGCAGCATACTGTGGCAGACTCTGTTTGTAAAGCGAAGTACATCGCAGCATCGGATGCCGTGAAGGAAGCTGTGTGGCTAAAAAAATTCATCACCAAGCTCAGGGTAGCACCCTCCCTCAATGGTCCGGTCCTGTCCTACTGTGACAGCACTGGTGCCATAGCTCAGACGAAGGAACCCAAAGTACACCAGCGGACGAAGCATATTTTGCGCTACTTCCATCTGGTTCGAAAGATCGTGGATCGAGATGACGTCGACCTTCAGAAGATCGACGAAAAGGAGAACCTGACCGACCTCTTCACAAAAACTCTGGCGATAAAGGAGTTCGACAACCACAAGTCGAAGATGGATATTAGATATGGTGCCGAGTGGCTTTAGGACAAGTGGGAGTTATTGAAAAATATGTCCCAAAAGTCAATTATCAAGCTGTTGACGGTTGAGCAACCAAGTATGGTAATTAATTTGTTAATAAATAAAATATATTTGGCATTTTTATTTTAAGCTTTCATCTTCTAATGAACTCCGTTGTTATGATGAAGTCCTTAGGACTATTTAAATTCAATAAATAGAGGATTTATTGTTAGATGTGTGCCCTAGATGCCAGATCGACTGACACATTCCTGTACAGATTTAAGGGCAAATTTATAATTTTGACTATAAATGAATAAAAGGATTATTCTTCTATCACATTATGTACATTGTGTCTGTGATACATCCTTTGAGTTAGTGAAAATGTAAATTTATATTTTTAAGAGTTGAAAATTTAAGGCATGAATTTATATAACTAACTCATAAACAACTCATGACCATAAGATCATCACGAGGATGGTGATTGATCTGAAAGGTTGGTGTACGATCGCTTTCTTAGGATAGATGTATTTTGAGTCTACGGTATGGAGACACCGAAACAAGAGTATAGGTATTCATTGAGAACGAGAGTACTGAGCGTGACCACCTCGAGCAGTCATAAGAAAGTCTACCTTCTCGTCGATGACTAGCTCGACGCTGCAGTTGTGTGTCTAGTTCTTTGACCTGAGGTGCATCGATAGTTCACCTTGAGTGTGTTATAGTTTGACTACACCATAACTCGATCACCTAGCCATTCGAAATTCTGAGGTGTATGTTGGCTGTAGCATATTCATTGTAGGAACTAGGTCGCACCAAGATGGGATCTATCAACCTCGATAGATGAGAGGAGTAGTCCTATGATAATTAAAAGATCGAGTTTTTAAGCCCATGACCATGGCAGAGTAAAATAATGGAAAAAAATTTTTCATGAAGGTTTCACATCGGACTCGGATCAATCGATTAACTCATATGACTGATGTTGGGTTTGACGAGTTCACCTTAACCCTAATTCAGTCAGAACTCATGATAGAAGAACTCAATCACACAGGTAGCTGCACTGAGAGGTTTATTTTTAGTTCTGATGGGTTGCCACCACATACTGCTAGGTGTCATTGGTAGATTTTGGGAGTAATTAGAATGATATTGATGATCGATCATTCTAATTGTCTGAATCAGAAGAGTTCTGGTCCATCGAAAGGAGTTTCGATGATGTCGATGATGAGATCACGACATGTCTCATTACCATATGGAATTAAACCTAATTGGGTCACATAAATAAGGGTTAGGGTCTGGATGTCATCAATTGGGCTAACTCAATTGATTTGGATTAGATCCAATTAGGTTCAAGGAAATCGTGCTAGCACTCGATTGAGCCTAACTTTCTTCTCGTGTAATCTTTTCTGTCTCTACTGAGCCAAATGTGATTTGACACATCCAGAGAACCTTGGAGAAATTTTTCTCAGTCTAAATAAAGCTTGTCCTACTCAGAAAAGGCTTGTCTTAATTCATGAGATGAATTTAAGACAACACCTGCTAATTTCTAGCACCTACCAATTTCATTTTAGGACATCTGTCAAAAGTTGACATATGGGTCTTAAACTGAAGAGAGCTCATTGGAGGATTTTTATGGAGTGTCCACATATCAAAACCCAATTAAATTAGGTGCCATAATCAGATTATGGCATGAGCCCAATTGGATTTAAGTGGACGCCCCAAATGGATAAGAACCAAAGAGTCCTGATAAACATGGACTCTTTGGTGCCACTTTGATTGAGCTTATCCAATGTTGGCACCAATTTTGGACATAAGGTGGGGTTCTTATCTGATGTGATCAGATGATATCACTCCACCAATCAAATTTTTTCCAAAATTTATTGGAATTTTCTGATTGATTGAATGATGTGGCACTGCGCAGCATACAAGGTCTATATAAACCCTGTTGTGCCTAGGGTTTCGTAGATGAAATTATTTTATGCACAAAACCCAATAGCTGCTATTCTGTACCCACTTCTCCATATCCTCCCTACTCTCCTTCCTCCCCTCATCATGTACAAAGAGTTGGACATTCATCTGGCAAAGATCCAAGGCGTGGTGATGCCTGGAATAGAAGGCTGCAGGACATCTTTGACAGGCTGCTGCTCCAACTTCAGGAAGACTTTTGAAGATCTTTCTAATTAGAATTAGATCTGATTTTTGGAGCATAGATTCATGAGGAGAAGACATTCCAGATCTTACCTGAGTGGATACTAGTAGAGGCCAGGCGCTTGCATGGCTACATCAGAACCTCGGGCTGTGCAGAGATCATCTACAGGGTAATCAGATTATCCTTGAGGTATTTCTTCTTTTATCATAGTTTTATATTTAATTTTAGATTTTAAATATCAGATAATGAAATTAGATCTAGAGAATTAGATCTAAAATATGTAGGATAATTTTTTTTTAAATTATTTCGCCCCAGATTTGATGAAATCTGGAAGATCCTACGCGGAGAAAATATTTTTCCTCTTTCATTTATCGATTAGTCCTTAAAACTGTACATGACTAAATGATAGACTGCTAATAAGGATGACAGCTTCTATCGAGCATAGGTCGCTGTAGGCCATATGGGTTGGTTGTCCTCTTAATCAAGGAGTGTGAAGATACTGGTATGGCATACAGGTGAGATGTAAGGGTACATCATCATTGAACGTGACCAACTCTAGAGTATTCTGCTGTCGAGAATGTCTCTGATAGGATATAGGTATAAGTGTCCTTTAGACCTGAGTTCACCTCAGTGACTTGCAAGCAACTCACTGTGCTTTGGTACTGGACTAACTGAATTTCTAATTCGGTGATAGAAGACTTTTGGGCATAGTCAAGTACTTGCGAAGTCAGAGTGTAATTGAGATGGGATTGACCACTCCAAGAGTTGGAAAAGAATGAGTCACTGTATTTCAATTTAGCAAAATCTTGACTAGGATAATCCATCAAATGGATTTGATATTTTGAAATACAATGTGGATAACCTGATCAGAGTTGACAGTTGAACTCTAAGGTGTCCTATGATCATTTTGGTCAAGGAGATAAATTATATAAAAACTATATCCGCATGGGTTCTAAAAATATTGTTCTACACATTCGACCTATCCGATCATCGAATACCATTGCTAGATGGTTACTTTAATTGGTACAGAAATTTATTTCTATATTATTGGCCTAGGTTCGAACTTATGAGGTCATACATATTAGAGTTCATGATCTGATCGGATGGTTGATCAATGATTAAGAATCGTTCTAGGGTTAAATGATCAATACGATTGACATTTAATCTAGTGCAAGTGTTGCAGGAGGATCGATTAGCAATTCGATTGCTAATTGGCTTAATTTGATTAATCCAATGAGTTGAGATTAAGTCTAATTCAATATGATTTAATTATATTTGATTTGGACTTGATTGGATCAAGTCCAATTAGTTTATTGGATAAGCCAATTGTAAGGAAAAAACTAGTCCTAGTTAAATTAGGACTTAGGTCAACCTAATTTTATATTTAATTAAAAAATTAAATCAGATTTAAATCTAATTTAATTTGATTAAATTAGATTTTTAATTAGGTTAAGATTTATTTTAATTGGGTTGATCTAATTTTGGTTTGATTTGATTTGAGAAACCAAATTAAAATAAGTCATAAGATAGAATCCTAGTAAGACTAGGATTCCACCTTGCACCACATAAGCTCCCCCCATGTCCTCTCTCTTATTCCATGCCAATCCCCTCTTATTTTTTATGAACTATTTTAATTGGGTTGATCTAATTTTGATTTGATTTGGTTTGAGAAATCAAATTAAAACAAGTCATAAGATAGAATCCTAGTAAGACTAGGATTCCACCTTGCACCACATAAGCTCCCCCCACGTCCTCTCTCTTATTCCATGCCAATCCCCTCTTATTTTGTGTGACAACAGCCCTCTCCCAAGTCATTCCTACATCCAAAAGGTTTCCTCTCTTCTTTCATACATGGAAAGTAGTTGTGGATCAAATCAAAGTAGGAATAAATTTGGATTTCAAATTCTATGAGATAGAGTTTTAAAAATCCAAAACTCTTTCCTTTTGCACCAAATTTATCTAAATTTTTTTAAAGATTTTTATGGCTTTTAGGGCATACATTGTGCACTCTGTGCTGGTGGTCCATGTACAAAAATAAGGAGGAGGCACCCAAGAGTTGGGCACCCCTTATCTTGCCATGTTTGGATAAGCCTTGACTAGGTATTTGACCTAGACAAGGACTATCATATCTCTCTCTATAAAATGAGTTTCTTTATAATATTTTTGTAGATTATAGATATTTGAGGGATCTTTAGGGTATCCAAAAATCAAAGAGAAAGACCTTTGAGTCGTGGAGATATAATAGACACAAGACAGGGTGTCTAGGAGAGAGTAAAGAGAAGAAGAAGAGGGTCTTCTTCTAGGGTTGTTAGTTTCATCTCTTCCCTTCCTCCATCTTGAGTTTTCTGAGAGTATCTCAGATTTAAAACTCTTCCTCCTACTTCTCATCTTTGGAAGTGCCCAAATCAAGAAGAAGAAGGCATCTGATAAACCATCGAAGAAGGATCAGTGCAGTACTAGCATACTGTGTTGATTTTCTGAAGCAGGACTTTTGGTCAAGATTCGTGGGCTCGTGTGGACGACTCTTAGAGATCGGACGTATGTACAGTTTGCAACATCATCCTCAAGCCCGGATCAACAAGGTTAAAATATCTAACTTGCAAGGTAATAGATCTGATCTGTTGTTTAATACATACATTAGATATAGTATAGAAACATATTGATATGATCAATATGTAGTTCATGCTCTATATATTTTAATGTTTGATTTAATGCTATGTAATAATCATGTAATAAAATTTTAGATCTATGGATTCTCTAGTTTTAAAAAATAAATTTTGATTTATTTTAGTCTTCCACTGCTTGATCTTGAAAAAGTTTCAAGATCTAATCCTGAAACCCTAGATCTGGTTCCTTCATTATATATACAGAGTTTCTCTCCATTCTTTATGAAGCCATACATTCTGATCACCTTATCAAAATATATATTCCAACTTCGAGATGCTTGCTTCAATCCATAAATGAATCTATGAAGCTTGCACACTTTGGACTCATTTGTAGATGTAAACCCTTTAGGTTGCATCATATACACCTCTTCATTCAGCTCTCCATTTAGAAAAACTGTATTCACATCCATTTGCTAGACTTCATAGTCCAGGTATGCCGCTATCGCAAGCATGATCCAAATAGACTTGAGCATTGCTATAGGAGAGAACATCTTATCATAGTCAATACCATAATATTGACGATACCCCTCGGCAACCAGACGAGCTTTATAGGTCTCAACCTTCCCATTTGTGCCCTATTTTCTTTTGAAGACCCACTTACATCCTATGGATCTTACCCCTTCTGGTGGATCAACCAATGTTCGCACATTGTTGATGTTCATGGACTATATTTCAGATTTCATGACTTTAAGCCATTTCTCATAGTCGAATCTCTGCATTGCATCCATATAGGTGACTGGATCCTTATTGTTCTCATCGAGCTCAATAGGATCTCCATCCCAGATCAAAAAACCTAGGTATCTATCCAGCTGATGTGGTACTCTATCGGATCGTCTTAAGGATGTTTATATATTGGGCTCCGAATTTGATCTTATCAAATCTGATTCAGATTCAGTTACTGATGTTGGTTCTTCTATCTGTTGAACTTCATCAAGCTCGACTTTAGAGGCACTTATTCCTTCACTAAATTTTTTTTTTTGAAAAAATGTGCCTTACTACTGACAAATACTTTTTGTTCAGTAGAGAGGTAAAAGTAGTATCCCCTCATTTCCTTGGGGTATCCTATAAAATTATATTTATCGAACCTAGGTCTGAGCTTGTCGGTTTGTAATCATTTGACATAAGCCGGATACCCCCAGACCTTAAGGTAAGTAAGGTTTGACCTACGTCCTGACTATATCTCATATGATATTTTACTAACTGACTTGCTTGAAATATTATTGAGCACAAAACAGGCTGTCTCAAGTCCATATCTCTAAAAGGAGATCAGCAGACTTGTAAATCCCATTATGGACCGAACCATGTCCAATAAGGTTTGATTCCTTCTTTCTGAGATACTATTAAGTTGTGGTGTCCTTGGAGGAGTCTATTGTGAGAGAATCTCATTCTCCCCAAGATATGTCAGAAATTTACTGAAAAGATATTCACCCCCTCGGTCAGACTGAAGAGTCTTAATATTTTTTTCAATTTATTTCTCTACTTTATTATGAAATCATTTGAATATTTTAAATGATTCAAACTTGTGTTTTATCAAGTAGACATACTCATACCTAGATAGGTCGTCTATGAATGTAATGAAATAACTATACCCTCCTTTGGCACTAATATTCATAGCTCCACAAACATCACTATGTATTAGACCTAGAATTTCACTAGCTCGTTCATCTTTTTCAGTAAAAGGTGACTTAGTCATCTTTCCAAAAAGACAAGACTCATAGGTCGGCAATGATTTACAATCATTGATATTGAGGATACCCTTTTGTGCTAACCTGTTTATCTTACTTTTGTTAATATGATCGAGCCTGCAATACCAAAGATAGGCATATGTGATATTATCTAACTTTGGATATTTATTTGGAGTATACATTACACTCATGGATTGTGACAATATATAGATGTCATTTTTTAATTGTCCTCACATTATTATAACATCATTCATAATGATATCACAATAATCATTCTTTATTGATAAACTATAACCATCTTTAGCCAAAAGACCAATAGAGATTATATTCATCAAGAAAGATGGACAATAGTGACAATCACTTAAAATGACACTATTAGACTTGAAAATAAACTCAACAACTTCTAAAGTCTAGATTGAAACTTGACTTTCATCTTTCACATTTAGGAATCTCTCATCATTCTCAAATTTTTTACTAATTTGAAGTTTTTGCAATGAATTGCATATGTGAACTGAACTTTCGATATCCAATATCCAGAAAGTAGTGTCACATATAGAGAAATTACAAGGTATTATCATATAAGCACCTTGATCAGCAACTAATTATTTATTTCTCTTTAGCTTATTTGGGTCATAGTCTGCTTGACTTGATTCAGCTCTAAATCTTTTAGCTAGATTGGACTCAAGATCAATATTCAACTTTTGATATTAGCTATCGAAGTTGGATCCAATAAGCTCATCACTATCAAATAGTGAGTGGAGTGATAAATTACTAGCCATTTCTAAAAAAAAAAATACAGACCTAATTAGTATATGAATTAATCAAACCTAAAGATATGAACTTTAGTCTAAAAGTTCTCCAATTATTTTATATGAATTGATAGCCTCTATCTCCAATTCGAGAAATTACCTTAATTTCTTAGTGGGTACTAAAATTCACGCAGACTGCATATAGATCCGAGTATGGCTCGACCAATCCATATATATCTATGGGTAGGTTCTCAACTAATTAATTTTTTAAATAATTTTTAGTAATTAGTTTTGTCCTAGATTTCATTTCAGTAGGCGATGGGCCTCCACTGAAGGTCCTGGTTAGGTCCAAACATTAACATGAATCTACTCAATGATTCTAACTAATGAATAATCAGATCGAGTATGGCTCGACCAACCCAACTATTCATCAGATAGTACAATAGAGTCATCATATGATGAATAATAATTTTATCATTCAGAGAAACACCAAATGAATGGCGCCTGCAATGTCAATCAGAAATAATGGACATATTATCATTCACCTTATTCGGAGGCTATAATCTAGTTATCACCATAACTAGCTCATTTTATGGATCTAAGAATTTAGAAGATTTGGTTAATATAATTTATCAGAATTAAATACATAGACCAACTAATCTCAATCCTCTCACTAACTTTATCAAGTCAGATCAGGGTAGACAAGAAACAAGTCGGTCTAACTAACAAGTTATCAAATCTCCCACTGACTTTATCAAGTCATGTCGAGGATAAAGACAAGTCAAACTAGGGGCACCTAAATCAGTCGAACTAATTTTTTAGTAAACATGGGTCAATCCTAATCATTAAGCGATCTGATCAAAACTTGATTCATCATGTTGGCCAGGTAAGTGAGATCGGTAGGAGGGATATGCCATTAACTCATCATAAACTCAATCTATGTGAGTAGCTCCCAATTAATGACCATCGATCAAGACTGTCAAACTTACCTTAGATACCAACTGGTTAATCGATTTCAATTGGATCTACTTATGGATTTGGGTTCGATTGCTGAGCTCAAGATCAAAGTCCATTTGGGTCTAATCAAAGATATGGACTCGACCAACTACAACTATTATATTGGCTCTAAAAAAATCTTGATTTAATTTAATTTTTCTTCTTAGTCTATTTGATCTTTGATTCTAACACTAGGTCTAATCCAATGAGAAGGACCTAATCAAGCTAACCCATAAATCCATCATCCACATTTTATGCGAATGATATTAGATCTTTAATTCATAATACTAGATCTAATAGGTTCAACTTAATTTTTAATTAAGTTTGAGGCTGTGGATAGGGGTTTGATATTTGAAAATAGTTTCAAATTTTATAAAATATTTATATAATTAATTTTATGCATAATTATTTAGATCTAAAACTTGAATCGGCTCATCCCTGAATTGAGTCTACTCATCACAATGGGTCGATTAAATTTTAAAACTTAGTTAACTCATTGATAATAAATTATTAATCATAATTTTTAACCTATAACAATGAGTCAGCTCAATAGAAATTGAGCTGAAGAATCAAGATCCTGAATCGATCCAAATAATACTGAGTCGACTCAACAGGCAAACTACAATAATTATATTAATTTTAGATCAAAATAATTCTATATAAATAGTAATAAAATTAATCATAAATTATTTTAGAACTATTCTAAATATGTTCATAATTCTAGATTTTATTTGCAAAGATTAGATACAGCTACTTTTCATTCAATGTATTATATACACAATCTTAGGATTTTGAGAAAAGTAAAGTTTTTTTTTTCGCACTCATCTTTATGGGATGTAGTCACAATGGCACTCCTACATATCATAAGAAGATCCAATTAAATAAAAAAAAAGAGAGATCTAATCTCTATTACCTCCTATGATCGGATAGCCTGGTGACAAATCTGATCCAATTACTTCACTACTCAGATCATCTAATCTAAATAATTTAGATCTAATCTAAATTATTTTAAATTTGATTATTATATTTTGATTATACTAAAATTAGATAATAATTATCATAAATAAATTTTACATACTTCAAATTAAAATCAAAATTTATAAAGATCAGCACAAACTAGGACAACCTTTGCACTATTAGAGGTAAACCTTACAACAGGATAATCTTATATCAGTTTGTGCGATCAGATCTATAATTAATTTTAGATCTAACTATCATATATCAGATCTAATCTAAATTAAATTATAGATCTAAATATATATAATACCATGTCATATCGAATCGTGGCTTTGATACCACTGTTGGGATGCGCAGGGGTTTCATACACGTATTTCAAAAATTTTTCAATGAAAGAATATTAGATTAAACTATTTAATCTATAAATATATGTATAAGATATAATTTTAAAACTTTTATAAATAGATCGATGATATGAATTTATATGTATAAAAATTTGAATCTAAAATGACAAGCATGTGAACCAAAAATAGTATTTAGTAATAGATCTAATCTACCACTTCTAGGATTTAGAACCTAATACTTGAGTTTGGGTAGTCAAACTCCATGATCAAGAGCATAGATCTAGAAGTCCTCTCTAGTTGCTTACAGCCACACAAGCATTTGACCTCTACGAATGGTCCACATGAAGCCACTCGAACCGATCAGCCCTTCACGGGAGTGCTGGCTCGTGCAGTCAGCTTCTAATAGCAGATCTGATTTGATCTTCTTTGATCACCTCAGACCTTTTTGATGTCAAAGATGGATCAAAGGAGGATGCTAGATAGTGAAAAAAAATCAGATGAAGACTCTCTTTTCTTTGATTTTTTTCTCACCCAAAAATCAAGAATAGTTCTAGATCTCTCATCCGAGAGGAGAACGGTCTCCTCTTTTGTTCATGCCAAGAAAGAAGGAAAACCACCTAAAGCTCACATTCTAAAGAAGGATTTTCACCTCTCTTTCTCTTTGATATCTCATGATGAAAAGCTCTCTATTTTTGGTGTACAAAATTGTGGCCTTTTTATGGTTGTCGTACAAACCAGGTGAGATAGGATAAGGGCTGGAGTTTATTTCAATTCAAACCATTTTAAATTTTAATTTGACTCCAACTTTTTCTCACCCTTATCTGACTTAAAGAGGGACTTATCAAAGAAAACTAGATATAAAAAACTATCAGAAAGTCCTTCTTTTCTGGCACACAATGGGCACCTTCAAAAACTGCCAACGTGTGCAAGGATATGGATAAGGTTTAAAGTTGAAATTCAAACTAATTTGAATTCAAATCAAAACCAACCAATTTTTATCCTTAATGAGTGATAAAAAAAAATATTTTTTATCTTTCTCATGTATAAACTAATTTTATGTGGTGAGAAAAGGTGTGAGATAATTTGGGTGGCACAAGGGAGAGAGTCCCACTTATTTGGGACTCTAGGGTTTAACCAATTAAATTTCTTTCAAACCTAATCCAATTAGATCCAAATAAAATATGATGAACCTAATTTAATGAAACTCCTATATTTTAATTAATTTTAATCAAATTAATAAATTAATTGAGCCATAGATCTTATCAAATCAGGATCATTTTTCCCTTATCGATTAGATCATCTTATAACCTAATCAAACTTGACCTGATTGAATCTAATTCAATCAAACTTGATCCAGACTTTAATGCTCAATCAAACTAAGCTAATTAATAATCTAATCATTAATTAATCCTTCATTAATGATAGAGTCCAAGTCTAGTAGGACTCTTCTCTAGAGTCTCCATCCAGTGGGACTCTTCAGCAGAGTCCCCATCCAGTAGAACTTTTCATTAGAGTCTCCATCCACTAGGACTCTTTAGATTAGCCATGTGATCAGAGAAAAACTTTTAATATGTGTAACCCCATAAGTTTGAGCCTAAGTCGGTAGCACATGAACTAATTTTTGTACCAATCAGAGTAACCATCTAGTAATGATACCCCACGTTCGGATAGGTCGAATATATGCAAAGCAACACTCAAGAACCTATTTGGATATAGTTACCATATAATTCTTTCCTTTGACCCTTGATGCTAGGATGACTTAGAGTTTAAATTATCAACTCTTAATAGTACATCCATTATATATCTCAACCTGATAAATCTTATGACTCCTCACAAGGATTACCCTGGCCAAGGTCTTACTAAATTGAAACATAAAGCATTCTCTCCAATCTCTTGGAGTGGTCAATTCCATCTTAACTCATGACCGACTTCACAAGTACTTGACTGTGCCCAAAAATCTTTCGATCCTGAATTAGAAATTCAGATAGTCCGACATCAAAGCACAGTGAGTTGCTTGTAAGTCACCGTGGTGATTTCAGGTTGGAGGGATACTTATACCCATATCCTTTTGGAGTGACTCTTAATAGTAGAGTACTCCGAAGTTAGTCACGTTCAGTAAAATGTTCTCCTACATTTCACCTGCATGCCATAACAGCATCTCCACACTCTTTGGTTAAGAGGATAACTATTCTATATGGCACACAACGACCTACACTTGATATATCTATCATCCTAGTAATAGCATATCATTTAGTCATGAACTCATTTAAGGACTAAACAATAAATCTTCCTTTATCGATTTAAAATAATCCTAAGGACTTTCATAATAATATAGAAGTTCAATGTAGAAGATGTATAAGCTTATGATAAAAATTATCAAAAAAATATTTTATTAATTAATTCATATATAATTTCATCAAATAGCACAACCGTTAACAGACTGACGATTGACTTTGGGATATATTTTCCAACACTAGGTAGAGTTCTTCTTCTGTAAGAAGCTGGGTCATTGAAAAAAAAATTATCTTGCTTATATAGTTATCCTTGACCCAAACAGGTCTAAAAATAAGAGAAAGAAACAAGCGGTTGCTTCACAAGGTACTTATATGATAACTCTTTGTAATTTCTCTGTTTGTGATATTACTACCTGGATATTGGATATCGAAAGACCTATTAATATATGCAATTCTTGACAGGGATTGCAGGTAAGTAGAAAGTTTCGAGAGGATGAGCGGTTCCTTAACATTGGAGATGGAAGTCTTGTTCTAGTTCTGGCCTTGAAAACTTTGCAGCTTGCCTTCGAGTCTAGTAGTGTCATGTTAAATGATTGTCATTATTGTCCCTTCTTTTTGATGAATGTCATCTCTGTAGGCCTTTTGGCCAAACTTGATGACAAGTTTATAATAAAAGATAATTTTTATGATATCATTATGAATGATACTATAATTATGCATGGATAATTAAAACATAGCATATACATAATATCACGGTCTATTAGTGTAATGTACACAGTCAGTAAGTATCCTAAATTAGATAATGTCAGTGAATCCTATCTTTGATATTGTAGGCTTGGTCATAGAACAAGAATAGGATTGACAGGTTGATCAAGGAACGTATCTTTGAGATAGATAGATGATTGTGAATCATTGCCTACCTGTGAGTCCTGTCTACTTGGTAAGATGACTAAGTCATCTTTTAAAGAAAAAAGTGAAAGAGCCAGCGATGTCCTAGGTCTAATATATACTAATGTATGCGAGGCTATAAACATAAGTGTCAGAGGAAGATACTACAACTTTATTATGTTTACAAATAATCTATCGAGGTATGGGTATGTCTATCTTATGAAGTATAAGTCAGAATCATTTGAAATGTTCAAATGATTCTATGCTAAAATAGAGAAACAAACTAGAAAGAGTATTAAGATCCTTCAGTCAGATCGAGGAGGTGAATACCTCATTAGTGAGTTTCTGACATATCTGAAAGAGAATAGGATTCTCTCACAGTGGACCTCTCTTGGAACACCATAGCATAATGGTGTCTCCAAGAGGAGGAATCGAACTTTGTTAGACATGGTCCGATCCATGATGAACTTTGCAAATCTGCCAATCTCTTTTTGGGGATATACTCTAAAAATTGTATGCTACATTTTAAATAAGGTGCCCAACAAGTCTATCGATAAAACTTTAGATGAGATATGGACTGTGCGTAAGCCAGTATTTTCACACCTTAGAGTCTGGAGGTGTCCAGCTTATATCAAGTGTTTAAAGACAGATAAGCTTGGACTGAAGTTTGATAAATATTTATTTGTAGGATACCCAAAAGAAACTAAAAGGTACTACTTCTACCTCGCTGCAGAGCAAAAGGTGTTTGTCAACAGTCGGACAGTCTTTTTGAAAAAAGAGTTCCTTGGTGAAGGAGCTAATGCCTGTAAAATTAAACTTGATAAAGTTTATGAGGTGGGAGGACCGACACACATAGAATTAGATTTGATTGGTGAATTAAATCCAGAGCCAGTAGAGGTGCCATTAAGGAGATCCGGTAGAGTACTACGTCAGCTAAACAGATACTATAGTTTTTTGATCTGAGATGGTGATCCCATCGAACTTGATGAGAATGATGAGGATCCGATCACCTATATGGAGGCCATGCAAAGACTCGACTCTCAGAAATGGCTTGAGGCCATGAAGTTTGAGATAGAGTTTATAGAGATCAATGGTGATGGACACTGGTTGATTCGCCCGAAGAGATAAAATCCATAGAGTGTAAATGGATTTTCAAAAGAAAAAATGGAGCAGACGAGAAAGTAGAGACCTATAAAGCCCGTCTAGTTGCCAAAAGTTACCATCAACATTATGATATTGACTATGATGAGACATTCTCTCCTATGGCAATGCTTAAGTCTATCCAGATTATGCTTGCTATCACTGCATACTTAGATTATGAGATCTGGTAGATGAATATCAAAATTGCTTTCCTTAACGGAGAGCTGGAACAAGAGGTGTATATGATATAACCTGAAGGGTTCACATCCACAGATGAGTCGAAAGTATGTAAGCTGAAAAAGATCTATTTATGAACTTAAGCATGCATCTAGGAGTTGGAATATGCATTTTGATAAAGTGATCAAAACATATGACTTCGTTAGGAATGAAGAAGAGCTTTGCATCTACAAGTGGATCTCTGATTCTGTAGTCATTTTTTTGTGCTGTATGTGGATGATATACTATTACTAAAAAATGATATTCCAACTTTATAGAGTGTGAAGTTGTGGCTATCATCATAGTTCTTCATGAAGAACTTGGAAGAAGCATCCTACATCTTTAGGATGAAGATCTATAAGGATAGATCTAGAAGGATGCTTGGACTATCCCAATCTATGTACATTGATATCTTGTTGAAGTGGTTCAACATAGATAATTTTAAGAAAGATCATCTTTCGATAGGCCATGAAATTACTCTTTTCAAGAAGGATTATCCAACAACTCCTGAGGAGAGAGAGCACATGAGTAGAATATCATATGCTTCGATAGTGGGATCTATCATGTACCCTATGATATGTACGAGGTCGGATGTGGTCTATTCATTAGGGGTAGTGAGTAGGTACTAGTCTGATCCGGATGAGAAGCATTGGAAGATTGCAAAAGTAATTCTTAAGTATTTGAGAAATACTAAAGATCAATGGCTTATCTATGGAGACATTGATCTAAAACTTATGGGATATATTGATTTCAGTTTCTAGTCAGATTGTGATGACAGCAGAAGTGTGTCGGCTACATATTTACTCTAAATAGAGGAGCTATTTACTGGAAGAGTTCCAAGCAATATACTGTGGTCGATTTTATTTATGAAGTAGAATACATTACTGCATCAGATGCTGCAAAGGAGGTGGTGTGGTTGCAGAAGTCATCAGTGAGTTGGGAGTTACACCTTCTATTGATGGCTCTGTATTGCTGTACTGTGATAGTTTCAGTGCTATAGCTCAGGCGAAAGAACTTAAGTCACACCATCACACCAAGCATGTTTTGTGCCACTATCACCTAGTGCGAGAGATCGTGCACTGTGGTGACGTCGAACTTCAGAAGATCGATGAAAATGAGAACCTAGCCGACCCTTTCACTAAAGCTCTCATGATCAAAGAGTTCGAAGACTTCAAATAGAAGATGGGTATAAGATACTGTCCTAATTGATTTTAGTCTAAGTGGGAGTTGTTGAGAATTGTGTCCTAAAATTAATCATGTGATGATTGAGTTCATCTTTGTATATGAATTATTGATTATTGAATAAAAATTATTTTGATATTTTTCATCACAAAGTAACATCTTCTTTGAACTCTTGTGTTATGATGAAGTCCTTAAAACTATACTAGTGTGCGATAAAGAGAGAATTTATCGTATAGTTCTTAAACATATTCGCGACCAAATGATATGTCATTATAGGATGATGATGTTTATCGAGTGGAGGTCATTGTGTGTCATATGGGTTGGTTATGCTCTTAACCAAAGAGTGTGGTGACACTGATATGATATACAGATAAGATGTAGGGGTACATCATCACTGAATAAGTGACTCACCTGCTGAGTATTCTACTATCAAGAGCTGCTCACGAAATACATAGATATAAGTGTCCTTCAGATCTGAGATCACCATAGTGACTTGCAAGCAACTCTCTGTGCTTTGGTACCGGACTATCTGGATTTTTAATGCAGTGACAGAAAGCTACTGGGTATAGTTAAGTACTTACAAAATCTGTGTGTGGATCAAGATAGGATTGACCCCTCCAGATTATTGGAGTTGATGTATCACTGTATTTCAATTTAGCAAATCCTTGATCAAGATAATCCATGAGATGGATTCGAAAGGTTGAAATACAATACGGATGAAGCAATCTCAATTGACAGTTAATCTGAGACCATCCTAGAGCATTCAGGGTCAAAAAGATGAATTATGCAGTAACCATGTGTATGGATTCTGAAATATTCTTTTGTGATAATTTAACCTATCTGAATATCAAGAACCATTGCTAAATGGTATCTTAATTAGTGCAGGAATTAGTTTCTGTGCTACCGGCTTAGTATTTGAACCTATGGAGTCACGCACATAAGTTAGACAAAGTAGAAAGAAATTGACCTATGTTTATATGTCCAATTTAGAAGTATTAGACTTGATTGAACATATAAGCTAACTTGATTAAGAATTAAGTTATGGATCAAATAGAATTGAGGAGTTGACTATGTGTAGCTAGCACTACACATGAGGTTCAGATTTGATCACGGAGATGAACAGTTTCTGATCTATGATCCATGGAGCATATAAAAGATTAAATTTAAGTATTGATTAATTTTAGATTAGATCTGAATTAATTAGTCTTAAATTGGGTCTAAAATCCAAGTTAGATTTGGTACAAAAGTTTTAAAGAGTTTGGGATTGGCAGCCTTTCGAAATTATTTCGAACCAGCTTTGAATTAGATTTGAATTGGACATGTTTTGGATGAGATATGAGTATTTCTACTTGCACTAGGAATATCCTCCCATGTGGGCTGACCAACACCTGATATGGAGCTGGTTTGGAGCATCCCATGTGGGTGAGGGAGTGGATGCAAGTTGATTGTCATATGTGATGGCAATTCTATCTCCTGTAGGAATCCTTCTTTCATGAGTATTAGACCAATTTAAATCAGATTTGAGTTAAGAGTTAATTCTCATTGGATCATAAGAATCATCTATAAATAGAGAGGGTCTCTACCTATGGATGCATAGCAAATAAATCAGATTAAGAGAAGAGAGAAAGAGAAAGAGAGGCGTGTGAAGAGAGAGATCCTTAATCTTCTCCTACATCTCTCCCTTTGTTGCCGCCTCTTCTCCTTGGGCGTGGATCCTTCTTGGGCATCCCATATGCTGGTGTGAGGTATCACACTAGCACATCTTCTCTCTCATTTGGTTGGCTTGTAAAGATAATTGGATTGGAGTTCATCCCGCTTTCCTACGGTATCTGACGTGCATGTGAAGTAGAGGGTCTGCATATCCAGACCTCTGTGAAGGTTTAATCCAGATAAATTGAGATTTGATCTCTGGTTCTATTGCTAATCAGGTAAGAATTTGAACTTTAATCATATAGATGAATAGAAAAATTTTTAGATGCAACCTGGGCATTCAGAGGAGAAATAGTTTCTTTCCCTTCAGGGCTTGCATCAAGTCTAAGTAAATTGGATTTAATTTGACTTGATATGGGTTTGATTTGATCAACCCTAATTGGGTTATAAGATAACCGAATAAGGATCGAAGGATTAGTCCTAGTTGAATTAGGATTTGGGTTTGACTCAATTTCTAATTAGACTAGGATGTATGAATTTCTATTTGAAATATGAATCTTCATATTCATGGGTGTACAAATTTTAATTGGATTAGGATTAAATTGAGTTTGACTCAAGCACCAAGGGAGAGTCCAAAAAGACTAGGACTCCTTCTCTAATTAGATGACATCTAATCTAAATAGTTTGGACTCTAAATTAGATTTGATTTTCCATCTATTTGGCTCTAATATGGTCCTAATATGATTAGGATTGGTTAGAATTTTATTTGATTTAAACCAGCCACCTAAAAGAAAAGTCCTAATTGGATTAGACTCTTCTTTCCATGCCTTAAACAAGTCCCACGCCACCTTGAATTTGTGCACCACAAAAGTCCCATGCCCCTACCAAGTTTTTATGCCACTTTTCCTCTCTTTTTAGTGTGTAAGAAAGAAGAGAAATCACCTTTGTTCCCATGTAAAACCTGGGTGTGAGATCTGATTATGGGTGGCACAATATTAGGTAGAGTCCTAGGTGTTATGGACTCTATCTCCTACCCAATCTAGAACTCATCCAATGCCTATTTAACCCCAACCTTTTGGAATGTGTAAGTGAAGATGGTGATCAGGTTAAGATGCCCAAAAATCAGAGGAGAAGGTGTGAGAAAAAGAAAAGAAAAGGAGGGGAGCGCACAGGATGAAAGAGGGGCATGAGGTATGTTTCATCCTTTCTTTCTTGCACAACTTTGATTGTTTAGACATCTCCTCTCCACTCTCTTGTCCATGTTTAGACATGGTTGTCTCTTCTTTTCTTGGTCCAAAAGTTGAACAAAATTCTTATATCTCTATTGTAGAGATTTGATGTATGGATTTTAGGAAGAAAAGAGAAGAAATGATTCTTCTTATGATCTCTAGCATAGAGATCAACGTCCTCCTACCTCTTCTTCTTCTCCAAGGGTGTTTTGAGAGAAAAGAAGATTTTTAACCTTCAAGATGTAATCTTTGCAAGGGAGCTAGCATCTCGATGAGATCAAAAGGCTTCTGATTAGATCAGAGTCTTGTGTAGATATCCGTAGAGGTCGGAGGCTTGTGTGGCTACAAGGGACCTTCGGAAGACATCCATGATCATCAGTTCATGGTGAAGATTGATCCATGCCAAGGTATGTTCTTAATTTATTTTTTTCTATCTAATTTTTGTATCTGAATTCTATCTCATATATGATGATCCTATTTATGGTTTGAAGATTTGATCTTATGCATGCTTAGATTAAATTATATTTTATCTAAAAATTTTTAAATTCTGCTACATACTTATTTTGAAAAATTTTGTATGTATGAAATCATGAAAATCTAACTGTAGTATCAGAGCCACATCATATGTATGAGATTAGAGTTTAGATTTAAAATCTATAGATAAAAATTTTAGATCTGAAAGTTTTTGATATCGTTCTAACATAAGGTTGTCCTGGTATAACTTGTTATGCTAAATGGTTGTTCTAGAATGATATTAAAATTTTTAATTAAATTAAACTTTTAGATTTGATTTATCCAGCATATATGTGATGCATGTTTTATTATTTAGATCTGAAAAGAGTTTTGAGATCTATTTTGATTCATATATATGATATATTAAAGTATGTTTGGGGCTGAAATTTATTTCTATGACCTGAACTTCTTTATGTATATGATACATATTTGTATGCATGATCTAAAATTATATCGAGATCAAAATTTATTCTTTATGCAAAAAATTTAGATCTAAAAATTTTGATTTAAGATTTGAAATTAGTGTTTGTGCATGAGAGATTGGTCATGGGTAGATCAAATTAGGTCATGTAATTGGATTACATTAAAGGATTTCTGATTTGATCATATTGGGTCTGAATTAATTTAGTAGTTGATCAAATCGAGTCAAATATTGATTAAGATAAGATCAATAGAGCTTAAGATCATACAATTATTATTGATCAAATTGATTAACACCCATATATAGAATCGATTAAACCTAAGGACCTAATTCGGCTCTGTGGCTCGAGTCTGATTCACCTAAGCTAACCTATTCGGATCAATTATCCAATTGGTGTCTAAGACAAGTAATTGAAAGATGGTTATTTAATTGATTCTATTTGCTTATCTGGCCAATTTATTGGTGTCTAAGAAAAGCATTGGGGGGACCCCCACCAATCTCCACTTACCTGATCAATTTGGTAGATTGAGTCTTAAATATGGTTGCTTGGTAGTTTGATTTAGCCCATGCCAATTACATCAATCATGTGATGACTGATTAGATGAGACTTAAATCAAAATCTCTCCATAAATATTAAGTCCAAGGTCTTTCACCGTTGTAGATGTACGGGCGTGCTACAGACGTTGATTGTTCTCGGCTAATCACAGTACTTTAGTTGCATCAGAAACACGCAACCACTCTATTAACAAAGAGTTACTGTGGGGTAAAGATGGGGTTAGACCCAATAACTGTTAGATGAGGAACTCAATGACAGCTTTGCACCTGCTTGTAAATGGTGGATCTGAGTTAACTAAGAAGTGTGGGCAATAACTGTTAGGTGAGCCCATATAACTTAGAGACCAAGTAGTTACAACATATTTAGAGAAGTATTTGGATAAAGAGTTATCCATGCATCGGTGTTTATTCATGTTATCAATAACTATTAAGTGAGGTGCACGGTATTGGTAGGATCGCAGCACCCACTAGAAATCTAATTGTCATGTTAGGATTTTTGTTTCTCTACTCAGAGAGTGTGAGAGATCTGATAAAATAGTGGATGTCTCTTTTTGTATCTAAAAGTCTATAAAGAAAATTATAAAATAAATACAAACATCTAACTAGAATCTTTGCTCTCGGCTGTTCATTGTGTCAGCTTTCAACCCTCTAGCTTGAATCTTAGATATCAACTGATTAATTAAAACCAATTATATAGACTGGCTCACAAATCAAAGAATTATTCTTAATTTTAAAAAATTAAGCTTTGTTCTCTACCAGATTACTCTAATATTAATAACTCATCCAACTCATAGTCAACGAGCTATACTTGATGAGTGGATGGACAATATCAATAAAGATAGATGCTATATATTAAAGTCCATATTAAATGAACTCTAATGTATGCATAAGCACATTTTCATTGCCAATGACACATTGATTCATCTACAAGTGTTGTAAGGTGATCAGAGTCGCATAGCACATCTGATGCATGATGGATAGTCAGTCTATGATCGTTATTTGATAATGATCAAGAATATTGAGGAGCTTAAAAAGTTTGACATGATCATGCACAAGAAATTGCTTATGGATTTGATCCTGCGATCTCTGATTAGTTTATATGGAGAGTTTATTGGGAACTACGATATAAAAGACCATCATGGCACCTTATCTCAATTGATCATAGTGTTGATAACAAAAGAATTTTGAAAGAGTTCAGAGGTAAATACCTGGAGAGCCTAAAGAAACTAAGACACACCTAGAGTAGGTATGTCGAAATTGATCAATACTATCCTTACGATTTTCTCTTCTTTTAGTTGAGCTATGGACTCTAGTGTAAAGTCGATGGGAAGGTGGAGGGCTGAGGAAGTAACCCTTAAATTAGCTATAGGGTAACAGTTGCTGCTATGGCCATGGGTATTTGTCTTTTATGATTATCGTTTGGATTTACTTCTTAGAGATAGTCTCTATAATTTGTATAGTGATGCATCTGTGAACTTAATTGAGCAAGCAGTGAATGCCATTGGATCTGATAGATCCAGAGTTGAGATAAACTTAAGTATATGTGAGATCTTAGGCTAAGTTATATTGGAGAAAAAATAATTAACAAACTAAAAAAATATGAGCTTTTAAGCTTATTGATTGACGAATCATACCTAGTTTGTGTATCATCTCTTTGAGAAAATATGACTAAGCTACTCTTATGGGATAAGAGAAAAAGAACCACTGAGATACTTATCCTTGTACACATTTGATGTGTGGAGCCCATATGATGTGCTAACCAAGGAGTTGTCTCTACTTCGTTACCTTTATCGATGATAAGTCATGGTATGGATATGTATATGAGATATGGCATATTTTCATATTGGATGCCTCTTAGTAAATCTCAGCCCCATAAGATAAGAAGAGTCATGGGACTATATGAGATATGGTCCGATCCATGATTGAATTCACTAATTTATTTTATTTCTTTAGAGATATACTTTATTTTTATAGAATTGGGTTCTCTCTAAACCTATTCCTACCACACCGTATGAGATATGGCATGGTGAGAACTAAATCTTAATTATTTTGAGATTCAAAGATGTCCAGCCTATGTCTAGGACAGTAGGTGGATGTGTTAGATGATAGGTCTATAAAGTTCATCCTAAAAGAGTTTGAAATATTATTTTCTAATAGGATCACAATATGATTGTGACCCGACATGCTACTATCTTGAAAAATTATTTAATCAAGATGAAATAGTGGAAGAAAAGTTAAGCTCTAAGAGAGTGTCTCTGAAGAGCAGTGAGCCTTGAGACCTTAAAAACCTATTCATCATGAGTCAGTAGACGTAAATTTCTCCTCCACCTCGTATACATAGTAGGATCTCCAATCCTCTCGAAAGGTACTTGAGTATGCTTAACAGAGGATGTAGAGAAAGTCATTTCTCATGGAAGATGGAGAGTATAGAGATGATCCCAGATCCTATAATAAGACAATGTAAGACATCGGCTCTAAGAAAGGGATGTGAAATAGCTTTCCTGAGAAGAGATCTTCTGAAGATTTGTATATGAAATAGCCTATAGATTTTACCTCTTGTGATAGGAGATCACAAAGACTATAATAATCTTGGAGTTGAAACAATCATTTCAATGATATGATCAAATTGTTTGATCAGAGAAGAGGAATTATATATTTCAAAAGGGTCAATCAGAGTGTCCAAAACTGATATCAGTTAAAATATGGTTGAATATAGATTTCTCCATGAAAGATATAAAGCAAGCATCCTAAAGATCTATAGAGTTAGATGCAATTGAATGCTTGAGTTTTCACAGATAAAGTACAGAGAATAAATACTAAAAGAGTTCAGCATAGAAATCTTAGAGAGGGATCTGCTACCCTCTCGGAGATAGATATGTACCATATTATATACTTGAATTGATATAGTTGATATTGTGATTGTCACAAGTAGATATCAGTTGTATCCAGGCCGTGAGTGCTGGATTGCTATGAAAACATCCTTAAGCTCTTAAGAAGAACTAAGGATATGTTCTTAATTTGGAGAAGAATCAAAGCTAAGAGTGGGAGGATACACCAATTCAGATTTTATGTCTGATATTAATAGTAGAATATCTACATCATGGGGTGTGTTCCTATGTTGATTTTTTGGAAGGATTTCAAATAATCATTCGATGGAAGCTGAGCACACTACAGATGTGTAGGATGCATTCTGGTTCTAATGTTAGGTGTAGAACTAATTGTCATGTCATCAAATATCGTGACACCATATTACTGGCACCATAGCCCTTGATAAGGAGCCTAGGTCTCACCAGATATCCAAGCACATAGAGCAGCAGAACATGCAACTACCTCAAGTAGAAATACATAAAGGTGCAAAGAGTAAACTCTACATGTGATGTAGATGATCTACTGGTATGTCACTTAGCTAGCTTAAGACTAAAGCCTGTCTTGTGAAGATGGGGCTTGGTACATGACAGATTGGCTTTAGTGTAAGTGAGAGATTGTAGGATATATGCCCTAGAAGCTAATCTTAGCTGACGCATATCATATCTCTAGGACATAATTTTATACTTATTGGGCATTTATGTTACCATTTATGTTTATGTGTCCATAAATCATCCAAGAGATTAATAAGATGATGACACATATACTCAAAGAGTTAAAAATTTGAGACATATGTAATTGATGGTTGATTCTTAAATTGTACTTGGTCATAGAATCATCATGGAGATGGTGATTGGTCCGGATAGATCAGTGCATAGATCGCTTCCTTCAGACAGATGGATCTCGAGTCTGTAGTGTAGAGACACTGGAGCGAGAGTGTCGGTGATTGTTAGAGAACAACTAGCACTGAGCCTGACCAACATGAGAAGTCACATGGATGTCTGCTCACTCGTTAGTGACTTTCTCGATGCTGTAGTTATATGACTGGTTCTTTGATCTAAGATGGTACTACTACTCGCAGTGAGGTTGTTAGAGTTTGACTGACACATCAATATGGGTTTCAATGAGCCCTTGTAGTAGATATTGATGATAGTTGGTCTACTGTAGGAGTGAGGTATGCATCAAGATGGGATCTATCGATCCTAGTAGAAGAGAGTAGTCCTATGAGATTTAAAAGGCTAAGTCTTTAAGTCTATAACCATAGCAATGTGATTAATGAAAAAGAGTTTTCATGAAAATCACATATGGACTCAAGTTGATTGAATCTATCATATGATCGATGATGAGGTTTGACGATTCATCCATTACCTACCATTCGATCGGAACTCACGATAGAGGGACTATATCATATATTAACTACACCCAGAGGTTCATCATCTTTTATTTTGCTGGATTGCCACTACATACTGCTAGGTGTCACTGATGGATTATGAATCTCACGAGTATCATCTTGATGATCGATGATCCTTGATGGACAGAGTTGGAACTGTTCTAACCTATTAAAAAGAGTTTCAATGATATTATGATAGAGATCATAATATATCTCACTACCAGATAGAATAGAACCTATGGGATCACACATAAAAGAAGCTTTGACTGATCAGATAGTTGAATTATGATTCTGAATCGTAACAAGATTTGATTATCAATTTGATTGATGATTGATCCAATGCAAAAGTTACATTATGTAACTTGCTAAAGAGTTGGTAAGTTATAAGAGGATTAATTAGCAATAAGATTGCTAATTGGCTGAATTTGATTGAGCAATGGGGCTTGCATCAAGTCTAATTAGATTGGATTTAATTTAACTTGATATGGGTTTGATTTGATCAATCCTAATTGGGTTATAAGATAACCGAATAAGGATCGGAGGATTAGTCCCAATTGAATTAAAATTTGGATTTGACTCAATTTCTAATTAGATTAGGATGTATGAATTCCTATTTGGAATAAAAATCTTCATATTCATGGGTGCACAAATTTTAATTAGATTAGGATTAAATTGAGTTTGACTCAAATACTAAGGGAGAGTCCAAAAGGACTAGGACTCCTCCAATTAGGTGACATCTATTCTAAATAGTTTGGGCTCCAAATTAGATTTGGTTCTCCAACTATTTGGATCTAATCTAATCCTAATATGATTAGGATTGGTTGAGATTTTATTTGATTTAAATCAGCCACCTAAAGGAAGAGTCCTAATTGGATTAAACTCTTCTTTCCATGCCTTAAACAAGTCCCATGCCACCTTGAATTTGTGCGCCACAAAAGTCCCATGCCCCTACCAATTTTTCACACCACTTTTCCTCCCTTTTTAGTGTGTAAGAAAAAAGAGAAATCACCTTTGTTCCCGTGTAAAACCTGGGTGTGAGATCTGATTATGGGTGGCACAAAATTAGGTAGAGTCCTAGGCGTTATGGACTCTATCTCCTACCCAATCTAGAACTCATCCAATGCCTATTTAAACCCAGCCTTTTGGGATGTGTAAGTGAAGATGGTGATCAGGTTGAGATGCCCAAAAATTAGATTAGAAGGCATGAGAAAAAGAAAAGAAAAGGAGGGGACCACACGGGATGAAAGAGGGGCATGAGGTATGTTTCATCCTTTCTTTCTTGCGCAACTTTGGTTGTTTGGACATCTCCTCTCCACTCCCTTGTCCATGTTTAGACATAGATGTCTCCTCTTTTCTTTGTTCAAAAGTTGGATAAAATTCTTACATCTCTATTGTAGAGATTTGGTGCATGAATTTTAGAAAAAAAAGAGAAAAAATGATTCTTCTCATGATCTCTAGCATAGAGATCAACATCCTCCTATCTCTTCTTCTTTTCCAAAAATATCTTGAGAGAAAAGAAGATTTTCAACCATCAAGATACGATCTCTGCAAGAGAGCTAGCACTTCGGTGAGATCAAAAGACTTCTGATCAGATCAGAATCTCGTGTGGATACCCGTAGAGGTCGGACACTTGTGCGGCTATAAGAGACCTTCGGAAGACATCCATGATCATCAGTTTATGGTGAAGATTGATCCATGCTAAGGTATATTCTTAATTTATTTTTTTATAGTTGATTTCTGTATCTGAATCCTGTCTTATATGTGATGATCTTGTTTATAGTTTGAAGATTTGATCTAATGCATGCTTAGATTAAATTAAATTTAATCTAAAAAATTTTAAATTCCACTACATACTTATTTTAAAAAATTTTGTATGCATAAAACTAAGAAAATCTAATATGAATTATATGGTAATCATACGCCAATAGTTCTTGAATGTTGCTTCGCCTTCATTCGACTTATCCAGATGTCGGGTCACTATTGCTAGATGGTTACGTCAATTGGTTTAGAAAGTTATTTCTATGCTACCAACTTATATTTGAACCTATGGAATTACATTCAAAAAAAATTTTTGACTGATCATGTGGCTGATCAATGATTGAGAATCGTTCAAGGACTTAATTGTTAATTCAATTGATGGTTAACCTTATGCAAAAGTTGTAATAAATTTATTCACTAAGTATTAATAATTTAATAAAAAATTAATATAATTAAATTATTGATTATCTTAATTTAATTAAGTAAAAGAAATTAAATAAAATCCAATTGAATTGAATTCAATTAGATTTGATCCGATTAGGTTATGAGATGACCTAATCGCTAAGGGAGAATTATCCCTGATTTGATCAAAATTTTGATTCAATTAATTTCTAATTTATTTAAAATTTGATTAAAAATTTATGAACTTAATTAGATTGAGTTTTATATATTTTATTTGAACTAAATCAGATGTGATTTGGTTTGGATTCAAATAAAGAAATTAAGAATCTTTATTGGAATAGGACTCTTCTCCCCATGCGCCTCCCATTTTGATGCCATATATCTCCATGCACAAAATAATTTTTTGTGAGATTTTTTTACACTAAAGATTTCTTTCCCTTATCTATCTTACATCCAAATTTGATTTAGTTTTAATAAAAAAAATTTCTAAAATTAGATTTTAAAATATTTCTTATTGGGAGAATCTGTTCTTACCCAAATCACCTCTCCATGCCAAATTATTATTTTTTATTTATATGTGTGATATTTTTGAGGAAATTTTTTGTAAGAGATCAGCTAGAGAATTAATTTACCCTAAAAAAATATGGGAAGGAGCATCCCATATTTTTTTGGTGTGTTTTGGGATGTGAAATTATGAAGGGAGGCAACATCCTGTAAGAGTCCATGATCACTAGGACTCTTCACCCCACCTCCTTACATACCTATAAAAGGGATTTTCATAGTTTCTTTTATTCATGTAAGAGAGAAAGAAGAGAGATCTTCATGTGAAAGAAAGTTTGAGTATGGTTCATGGTGTGAAAAATAGAGAGGAGGGTCCTCTCTCTTGGGGTATGCGCAAAAATCTGGATTCTAGATTTTTGATCCTAAGGGTTTGAGAAGAGAGAAAAAATAAGAAAAAAATTATTTTTTTCTTTATCTTTTTTTCACCTTTTCATCTTCTCCAAAAATCTATCTTCAATCTTTAAAAAAATTTTAGAGATTTAAAAAAAAAATCTAAATCAGCTAAGAAGAAGGTCTTTGCACGAGCTAGTACTCCCGAGAAGACTGATCAGATCGGAGCTTCGAGTGGATTTTTCGTAGAGACTGAATGCATGTGCAACTGCGAGCAACCAACAAGGATCCTCTCTATCATATTTCTTAGCAGTGGTGAACATCGACCCGCACTCAGGCATCGAGTTTTGAACTCAATTTAGAAGTAGACGTGATCTACTGCTCACATGCATGTATGCTGATTTTATTTTCAATATTTTTTAGATTTAACATGTAACATAACATGTCATAGATCCTAGAGTAGGTTGATTTGATGATTATATTATATGTATGTTAGATTAATTTGATTAATCTAATTATCTTTTACTATAATTTATTCAAAAAAATTTCAAAATACATGCATGAAATTGCCTACATTCTCCAACACCCTTATGCTCTGGTTGGCATGTAAGAGAGAGCCTTAGAGAGCACCAAGGGTTGGTGCCCTTGGATCATTTAGGCATGGTAAAAGGTGAGGCTTACAAGAAGTCCTAATGCGATTAGAACTCACATTAGGTGGCTGATTTGATTTTGAATAGGATTCAAACCTCTCTTCTATTTAAAGGGTTCTCCCCTAAGAGTTATTTATAAAAAAATCAGATTGCTCCAAGCCTCCAATCAGCCCCCCATGCCTCTCTCTCTTCCTCCCTTTTGGTTCTAACACCCAAGGCTAATTGGGCATCCAGCATCTCCATGCCCAAAGCTTGTTTGGGCATCCCTCTTCCTTGCTAGTTTTATGCTCTTGGTTGCTTTCAGATCAAAAGAAGAAGATCAAGAAAAAGAAGAGAAAAGAAAGATCAAAGATTGATCAAAGAGTTGATCAAAGGATCCAAACTTTGTTCAGATTCGTAGAAAAATTTTCTTGGAGATAAAAGACCTACATCAAAGAGAGCTAAGCCTGAATGGATACCTTTAGAGGTCAGACACTCGTGCGGCTAAGGGAGAACCCATCTTCATCCAGATCTAGATTTGAAGATAGAATTAGTGAAATAGGTATGTGATCCGATCATATATTTAATTTCAGTATAAAATCAGCATATGTTAATTTCAGTATATGAAGTAGATTCATGTGTGCTTTGTTCTTATGCATGTATATTCTAGATTAAAAGAAGTTTCAGTCTTTAATTTCACTACATTATTTGAAAAGAAAATTTTGAAATACACATGCATGCGCACTATAAAAATTTTTAACAGTAGTATTAGAGCCATGGATTTCATATGTATGAGATTGATATACATGTTTTGAAAAAAAATTTAAAATCTGATTTTTCTTGATACATGAGATATATGAATATTTAATTTGAATTTGAAATTTATTTTAGATCTAATTTTCAGATCATATATGGGATATATGAAGGCATGCATAAATCTGAAAAATTATTCTAAATGATTTTTTAGTTTGTATATGAGATATATATTTGTATGCATAAATCTAAAACTATTTTGACATGATCTATGATTCACATATGAGATATATGATTGTATATTAAGATCTAAAAATTAGTTTAATTATGATTTATAAATTTTATATGAGATATATGATATCATGTCAAGATCTAAATTTTTATTTAGATCTGAATTTAGAATACATATATGAGATATATATGTTTGTATGTTAAATCTAAAAATTAGTTTTAAGATTAAAAATTTACTTTTTATGCAAAGAATTTAGATTTAAAATTTAATTTTAAAATCTAAAATTTGTGTTTGTGCATGAGAGTTTGGTCATGGATGGATCAAAAATTAAGTCATGTAATTAGATTACAGCAAAGATTTTGATTTGAACATATGGATCTAAATTGATTTAGCAATTGATCAAATCGAGTCAAATATTGATTGGAGTTAGGTCAAATCATATAATTATTATTAATTAAATCAATTAGATCTCAAATGTAAAATCGATTAACCTAAGGACCTAATTCAGCTCTATGGCTTGAACCCAATTTGCCTAAGCTAACTGATTTGAAACCAATTCATCGATTTGATGTCTAAGGTAAGTCTCGATTGGTGGTTTTTAATTAGGAGCTACTTATCTAATCAATTTGTTTGGTATATAAGGAAAGTATGGTATACCCTTCGATCGATCTCACTTACCTAGCCATTTTGAAAGATTGTGTTTAACGGTTGCTCAACTGCTGATCTTACTGCCAATTGGATCAATCATATGATGACTAATTAGATGAGACCTAAATCTAAATCTCTTCATAAATATTATATTTAAAGGTCTTCCATCATTGTAGATGTGTGGGGCGTGCTACTGGTGTTGATTGTTCTTGACTGGTTACAGTAGTTCAGTTATATTGGGAACACACAATCACTCTATTAGCAAAGAGTTGCTCCAGGATAAAGATGGGATTAAGTCCAATAATTGTTAGGGGAGGATCCTAATGACAATTTTGCACCAGCTTATGAATGGTGGGTTGAACTTAACAAAGGAGTCTGGTCAATAACTGTTAGGTGAGCCCACATAACTTAGAGACCAAATTACTGTAACATGCTTAGAGAAGTATCTGGACAAGGAGTTATCCATGCATTGGTGTGCTGCTATCAATAACTATTAGGTGAGGTACATGGCATCGATGAAATTGCAGCACCCACTAGAAATTTAATTATCTTTGTATTAGGATTTTCATTTCTCTATTCGAAGAGTGTAGGGATCTAAAAAAATAATGAGAGTATTATTTACCTTTTAAAGCTCCTAGAGCAAATATAAAATTTAAAGTATAATAGTTTAACCTAAATCTTTACTCTCGTAGTTAAACCATATCAGCTTCAAATCCTCCAACCCGCATACTTGAGTCTAATCGTTTGATCGAAATCAATTTTAAAGACTGGCTAAGAAACAACAAGATTGTTTTGATTTTTGAAAAATTAAGATATGTACTTGATCAGGATCTTGCAGTGTTACCAAACCATCCTCGTGCTAAGTAGAGAGCAGCATTTGATAAATGGATAAATGAAAGCAGTCGGATTAAGTGCTATATACTGGCTTCCACATCAAACAAGTTGCAAAGCCAGCAAGAGCATATGCCTACTGTTAGGACTATAATCACTCACCTATAAGAGTTGTATGGTGAGCAGAATCATAATACACACTTCGAAATATCCAAAAGACTCTTTAACATAGAGATGCGCAAAGAGTAGTCAGTCCATGAATATTATATGACAATGATCAAGAATGTTGAGGAGCTTAAGAAGCTCGGGCTGAATATACAAAAAGAATTGCAGATGAATTTGATCCTTCAATCCCTTACAATTCATGTAATCAATTTATTATAAACATTCATATGAACAAATTGGACTGCACCATACCTAAACTGGTCAACATATTGATCACTATTGAGGGAACCTTGAAAAGTTCAAGGGACACTATTCTTACTATAGAGCGGACTTCTTCATCCAAGAGAAAGTCTGATTGGAAGAAGAAGAATAAACCTATGAAGAAGCAAAAGGATAGCAAGCCAAAGAAGGACATTCCGAAGAAGGCTACAACGAAAGGAAAGTGTTTCCACTATGATGCTCATGGTCATTGGAGGAACTTTCCACTTTACCTAAAGAGCCTAAAGACCAAGAAGGATGACACACCTTTGGAAGATATATCAAGTATGCTTGTAATTGAATCTAACCTAATGATTTCTTCTACTTCTAGTTGGATATTAAACTCTAGTTCTAGTGCTCATATATATACTTCAATACAAGGTTTAATAGAAATTAGGAGGTTGGGGGAAGGTGATATGTATTGGAAAATGTGTCCTAAAGCCAATCATCAGCCTGTTGATGATTGTGCTTATCTTGTAAATTGTATATAAATTTTTATTAGTAAAAATTATTTAGTATTTTCATTACAAATTATCCATCTTAGAACTTCTGTGTTATAATGAAGTCCTTTGGACTATAATTAATCAATAAAGGGGGATTTATTGTTAAGTCCTTAAAAATATTTGCAACCAAATGATATGCTGTTAATAGGATGATAACAATATCGAGTATAGGTTGTTGTATGCCATATAAGTTAGTTATCCTCTTAATCAAGGAGTGTAGAGATACTATTATGATATGCAAATGAAATATAGGAGTATATTCGCATCGAATGTGACTATTTATCAAGTACTCTGCAGTCAAGAGTAGCTCATGAAGGATATGGGTATAACTATCCTTCAAATCTGAGACCATCATGATGACTTATAAGCAACTCACTGTACTTTAATACTGGACCATCTGAGTTTTTAACTCAGTGATGGAAGGATACTAAGTGTAGTTGAATACTTATCAAGTCGGTGTGTGGGTCAAGATGAAATTGATTCCTCTAAATTAGTAGAAGATATGCATCAGTGTATTTTAATTTAGTAAAATCTTGGCTAAGATAATCCATAAGATAGATTTGAAAGGTTAAAATATAATATGGTTGACTAAATTAGAGTTGACAGTAAAATCCTAGGTCACTTTAAGCATTAGAGTCAAAGGAATAAATTAGACGGTAACCATACATCAGTAGGTTCTAAAATGTTGCTTTACAATACTTCGACCTATCTGGACATCGGGTCCCATTGCTAGATGGTTACATCGATTGATATAAAAAATTATTTCTATACTGTCGGCTTAGGTTTGAACCTATGGGATCACACGTATTAGAAGATTTGATCAGATCTGATGGCTGAAGAGTCCAATTGGATTGTGACTCTGGTAAGGAGTCTCACTGGAACTGAGACTCTGGAGGAGAGTCCTATTAAGACTGAAACTTTACTATTAATAGAAAATTAATTAGTAATTAGATTACTAATTGACTCAATTTGATTAAGTATAGAGCTTTGGATCAAAACTAATTGAATTAGATTCAGTTCGACTCAGATTGGGTTTGATATGATCAAGCTTGATTATAAAAAAAAATTGATCTTGATTCGATCAGGATTTTAACTTAGCTAATTCCTAATTGGATTAAAAATTTATTGAGATAATTAAGTTTCTAATTAGATTAGATTTATTTCTATCATTTGGTTCAATTCAAAGTTGATTTGGATTAGAATCAAATTAGAAATAAAGAGTCCCAGTTGATTGAGACTCTATCCTTATCTCTTGTGCCACACTTGAACCTATGCCCATATCTCCATGCCAAATTGGATTTGGCTTGACCCTTTTGGCATCAAAGGAGTGGACCTAATAAGGGTGGGTGGCAATGGGTGGTGACTCATAATCTTATCTCCTACCTAATTTGAATGCGATCCAAATTAGAGATAAGATGAAAATAAGGAAAGAAATTTTTCATACAAAGAAGGTTGTTGGCATTAAATAATTTTTTTCTTATTTTTCTTGAAGAGTTCTTAGGCATGTGAGATACCAGATCTCCTCTTGACATCAAAGACTAAATTAAAAAAAATTTGGGATGGCCAAAATTGGTTTTGGAGTGGACTCTATGGTGCCTCCTTCCTTTTGATCAAAACCCTAGACCTTGCCTATAAAAAGGGTGGCTCTCTTCTTGGCATGATATATCATCTCCCCTTGCTGGTTTTCATTTTTCCAGAGCTCCTCTTCTCTTCCTCTCTTCCTCCTCCAGATCCTTCATTATTTGGAGTGTTCAAGGTGCTTGAAGGAGAAAGAAAAAATCAGCCATCAAAGTTTCTTGCAAGCTAGCACCTCCAAGCCCCTGATCTGCATCAGTCTTCGCATAGATTTCTTGTAAAGGTTAGACGACTTTGTATGGCTGTAAGCGATTTGAGGGATATCTTCTCCAAGTGTTGGATCAGTGAAGATCAAGATCTCCTTGGTTTGGTAATTGTTTCTAACCTATCTTGATCATATCGTTAGATCTAATAGTTAGATCTAAGATTTCAGCATCGATAAGATTGATGTGAGTTTTTGTTTTTCGATCTAAAAAGTATGTTATTTCATATCATAGATCATAACATGATAGTCTAGATTAGATCTTATGCATGTGATTTAGATTAAATCATTTAATCTTACTATTCTGCTGCATAAAAATTTAGAAATTGCACGCATAGCACTACCTATATTTTCTTGAATTAGTATCAGAGCCACAGTTATTTTGATATGAATTATTATGCCTTTAAATTTAATTTTATGATGTTAGATCTACTTATTTATGATTTAGATTAGATTTGCATATACTTATTTTTATATCTGATTTTATTTTATTTAGATTAGATAATCTGAGTAGCAAAGTACTCGGATTAGATAATCTGCAGGCTGTCTGGTCATAGGAGCAAGTAGGATTATATGACTCTCTCTTCTCATTCATTGAGGTGCTCTTATGGTGTATAGAGGTGCCACTATGAGGTTCCATGAAGAAAAAAATGAAAGAAGAAAAACTTGCTTTCTTGTAAAATCCTAAATCTTGAAATCCTAGGTATTGTTGTATGTGATGCAAGTTGCAAAGATATTAGTTACATCTAATCTTAATTAATCAAAATTATTTTGATTTGAAATCATAAAATTTAAATTTGATCTAAAAAGATTTTATGATTTAATGTAAAAAATTTACATAAAAAATTATTTCAAAATCTAAATCTTAACCATATTGATGCAAAAACTTATTTAAGAATTAAGTGTTAAATTGATTAGATCTAGAATTATGATTGAAGATCCAATGATATGGTATAAAACATGAGGCATGGGTTAGCTCAAATCAGGTCTTTTTCTTTAATTAGGTTAGACCTAAGGTTAAAATCAAAAAATTGATTGACCATATAGAGAAATTGATTATGTCTTACCAAATATTGAATTAGATTAATCAAAATTTTTCTAATACAATTGTTATAGATGGTCAAGTCTATATCTTTGATTAGACCAAATGGATCTTGATTGTAGCTCAGTGGTTGAATCTGAATCATTAGGTTGGTCAAATTAAAACTAATTAATCAATTGGTGTCTAAGGTAAGTTTGGTATTTTAATCAGTGATTTTTAATTGGGAGCGGCTTACCTGGCCATTTCGATGATGTCTAAGGCAAACTTAGCAGACCCTTCCTCCAATCTCACTTACCTAACCAATTTGGTGAATTAAATTTTGATTAGATTGCTAAGTGATTTGAGTTAACCTATGCCATTAAGATTGATCAGTGTGACAGATCTAGGTGCTATTTCAATCAGCATGATCCTAACCTGATTTAGTGATTTGGTGAAGTCAGTGGAAGGATTATGGTCTACTAATTAATCTCATCTTCTCTCTTCTCTAAATTAATAAAATCTTTTAAATTATTAGATCTCTAAAATGAGCTGGTTATGATGATAACTAGATCATAGCCTTCGATTAAGATGAATGGTAATAGTCCATCATTTTTTGTTGGCATTGCATGTGCCATCTGTCTAGTATTCTCTCTGAATAATGAAATTATCATTCATTATATGATGACTTTATTGTACTATTTGATGAATGGTTGGGTTGATCGAGCCATGCTCAGCACTGATCATTCTTTGGTTAGAATTATTGAGTAGGTTCATATTAATGGTTCGACCTAACTGAAACTTTTAGTGGAGGCCCATCACCTACTGAAATGAAATCTGGAGGCTAAATTAATTAGTAGAAATTATTTAAAGAAACAATTAGTTGAGAATCTACTTACAGGTGCATATGGGTTGATCGAGCCATCCTCAGGCTTGTATGCAGTGTGTGTGGATTCTAGATCCGCTAAGAAATTAAGGTAATTCCTCGAATTGAAGGTAAAGACTATCAATTCATATAAAATAGTGGAAGGACCTTTAGACTAAAGTATAAGTCTTTAGAATTAATAAATTCATATACTAATTAGGTTTTGATTTTTTCTTGTATGTGCAAATATGGCCTCATAATTGTCGCTCCGATTATTGTTGGATAGTTAGAAATTGATCATATCAAAATTTGATAACTGGTATCGAAAGCTCAAGATTGTCCTGGAGCACAAGCGGATCCTATATGTGATTATGGATCTGACACTTGAGGAGTCTGCTCTCAATGTCTGAGGTGTGGTTCGAGATACTTATTTGAAGTGGCTCAACAATCGCACTATAATTTGTTGCATCATATGGGCCTCTATGAATGATAAGTTCAGTCAAAAATTCAAAAAAACTCAGCCAGAGGAAATGCTCTAAGCATTGAGAGATTCCTTTGGTACTCCTGACGATATTGAGCAGCATAAAACTAGTTGCACTATTTTCTATGCTCGAATGAGGGAGGGAGTATCTGTCACCGATCATATATTGTACATGATCAAACAGATCGAGAAATTGAGTAAGCTCGACTTTTCTTTGCACGAACAGCTGGGGAAGGGTGCGATCTTGAACTCTCTTTGCAAGTCCTATCTGTCATTTCTTAGTCATTTTAGAATGACGAAGCTTGTAGTCAACTACCATGGTTTGTTGGGGTTGCTACAGACTTTTAAGAAAGATCACCAGCTGCACAGGGAGACGGTGAATTTAGTGGGAAGATCTTCTTCGGGCAGCCATTGTCCATTTAAGAAAGGAAAAAAGAAGAAGAATAAGAAGATGCAAGGTGTTGGGAGTCACTCCTAGAAATCCAAGTTCAAGGTTGATCAAAGTCAGGCAAAGTGCTTCTTTTGCAAGAAGCAGAATTACTAAAAGAGGAATTATCCTCAGTATATAGCTTCTCTTAACTCGAACAAGCCAAAGAAGAAAGAAGCAATCGATTGCTGGACAAAGTGCTTATGTGATAACACCTTGTAACTTCTCTCTTTTTGATATAATGACCTGAGTATTGGCTATCGGTAGCCCTATTAATATTTATAATTCATTACAGGGTCTTCAGGTTAGTAGAAGATTTGGAGATGGCGAGAGATTTCTGAATGTTGGAGATGAAAGATCAGTTCTAGTTTTAGTTTTAGCTTTAGAAATTATCAAGCTTGTATTCGAATCTTATTACATTATTCTTAATGAATGTCATTACTGTCCTAATTTTTTTTTGAATGTTATTTCTGTAGGCCTTTTGGCTAAATCTAATCATGAAATATCAATAAAAAAAAATTTTGTAATATCATTTTGAATGGTGTTAGAATATTACGTGGATAGTTGAACAATAGTATTTATGTTATATCTAGACCTAATGTAACATACATTTCTAATAAATATCCTAGAATAGATGATGTCAAAGATGCCTCACTATAAGAAAAAAATATTTTTATGATGAAATTATTTATGATAAAAATAATTTTCATCACTAATAAATATATTTATGATGAAAAATTAAATTCATCATAAATAATAAAATATTTATGATGAAAATAATTTTTTATCATAAATAGTTCACTATCAGTGATGGAAATAAAATTCTATCATAAATACTTATTATTTATAATAAATATTTTCATCATAAATAATACATCATTTATTTTTATTTTAAATTTTTAAATATTTATGATAAAAATATTTTTATCATAAATAATTCAAGTATTTATGATAGAAAAAGATTTTTTATCGATAATAATTTTATTTCCAATGAAAATATTTCATCACCAATATTTTAAAAATAAAAAATTTAAAAAATTCAAAAATTATAGATAATTTATGATGAATAGCTCTTTCCATCATAAATACTTAATTATTTATGACAAAAAAATTTTATCATTAATATTTTAAAAAAATTAAAAATTCAAAAAATTCAAAAATTATAGATTATTTATAATAAAAATATTACATCATAAATAATTTGATATTTGCCATGAAAAATAATTTTCATCATAAATACTCATTATTTATGATGAAAATATTTTATTACCAATATTTTAAAAAAAATAAGAAATTTAAAAATATATAAATTATAAATTATTTATGATAAAAGATTTTTATCATAAATAATTGGATATTTATGATGAAAATTGATTTCCATCATAAATACTTAAATCATTTATGATGAAAATATTTTATCGCCAATCGTTAAAAAAATCAAAAATTTAGAAAAAGTCATAAATTGCTCACTATTTGCAATTAAAAATTTCCATCATAAATAATCTCTTTTTATGATGAAATTTTTTTTATTATAAATAATATATTATTTATGATGAAAATAGTTTCATCACTAATATTTAAAAAAATTAGTAACTTAAAAAAAATCAAAAATTACTTATTATTTATGATGAAAATTTTTCATCATAAATAACTATTATTTATGATGAAACTTTTATTTTCATCATAAATACTTTATTATTTATGATAAAAATATTTTTATCGTTAATAATTAAATAAAATTAAGAATTAAAAAAATAAAAAATTAGTTCTTATTTGTGATAAAAATTTTTCATCATAAATAAATAGTTTTTATGATGAAATTATAATTCATCATAAATACTTAATTATTTTTGATGAAAAATTTTTGTTGCTAATGGCTAAAAAAATTAAAAATTTAAAAAAAATCAAAAATTAATTATTATTTATGAATTAGAATGAATAGATCCTTTTGAATGAAATGAGCTATATATTTTTTTGCGACATAAAATTTATCTGTTCATCGTTGTCACTATTACTAGTGATATTAATAAATCTTTTTGATGGAGTGCCTGCTTTAAGCTACATGAAAGGAACTTTTTTTTTATGCATAAACTATATAGTTAAGCAACGCATTCTAGCATGGCTTCTACGATCTTAAAAGATACTACACTTTCTGCATCGATCGGTGCTCAAATATATCTCTATAAGAGTTTCAATCATGAGAAGACAAACAATATGAGTACTTATCTTCCTAACAATACAAAGCATAAATATAAGCTTGTACTTTGTAACACAACTTGTACTATCCATAGGTCTACTTCGATTCTAATTAATTGCTAGATCTTTGATGCTTACACAATTTTTGATGAATTTCTCAAGCTCGATCCTTACATGCATGTAATATACGAGCTTCTGGACTTTTAACTTTCTATCTATATCCTATCCTTCAAATCTCAATCTTGATGGATTTCTCTTGCGATCTCATAATTACCATGATATTCTCGTATTCTGACTTCTGAAATGAGGACCCCAACAAGAAGATGAGCTCTTTGGAAATCAAAGACCTTAAAGCTATCGATCTTCCATAGTGCTTATTCCATTAAATTTTTATTAGCAATTATTAGCAATGTAAATTGAACTTTTCATTGCAATTATATTTTTTATGTAAGTAATTTTTTAGGAGAAAAAAGCTTTTTTTGAAGAAAAAATTATAAATTAACTATTTATATAATGTTTTTGATTAATAAAAAATTAATTTTTTTGACAAAATTATTTTGAAAAATTTTTTTAGACAAAAATTTTTTAGATTAAAAAAATTAATTTTATTTTTCATCATGAATATTTTTTTTAATGTCATTTTTTTGTTAAATTTTTTAGATGGAAAATTTTTTTGGTGGAAAAAATCCAAAAATAATTTTTTTATCAATTTTTTTAAAAATATATTTGCGACAAAATATATTTTTCATCAATAAATATGTTTTAAAAATATTATTTTAATCAATTTTTGTGAATGAAAGATTTGTTAAATAAAATAAAATATTTTATTAGCAACAAAAATAATTTTTATTAAAAAAACTATTTTAAAAGTAATTTTTTTAACTTTTTTGAAGAAAAAATTATTAGAGAAATTTTTTTTTGATGATATTTATTAACGATGAAAATAAAATTTTTGTTGCTAATAATTTTATTAGCAATAATTTTTTTTCATCACTAATAATTTATTTTTGGGTGAAACTTTTTTGAGGAAAAAATTTTTTAGTGAATTTTTTTTATGAAAGTTATTGGTGATAAAAATTAAATTTTTATTGCTAATAAGATTATAAATGATGAATTTTTTTTTGCATCAATAATTTTTTTTCTAAAAGAATTTTTTTAGTGGAGAATTTTTTTTGGTAAGAATTATTGATGATAAAAATTAAATTTTTATTGCTAATAATGTTATTAATGATGAAATTTTTTTGTCATCAATAATTTTTTTATAGAAAAATTTTTTAGTAGAAAATTTTTTTTGATAAAAATTATGGATGATAAAAATAATTTTTTATTGCTAATAATAGTATTACCTATAAAAATTTATGTCGCTAATAGTTTTGCATTCAATGCATATCAACTCGATGTCCCTTCATGTGAAACCCTCTTCTTTTTCCCCTCTCCCCTCTCCTCTCCTCTCTCCCTGAGCTTTCCCCTCTCCTCTCTCCCCTCTCCTCTCTCCCTTTCCCCTCTCCCTTTTCTCTCTCCCTCTCCAAGCTCTCTGTTAGATGTATGCCCTAGAAATCAATATGGCTGACATATTGTAATAAATTTAGGATACAATTTTGTACTTAATATATTGATATAATCAATAAAAGAATAATTTTTTTTTCATTCAAGTGTGATGTGTCCTTGAATCATCCATGAAATTAGTTTCGATACATATTCTCAAAGTATTGAGAATTAGAGATATGTATTTAATTCTTAAAGACTCCCAGTCATAGGATCATCATGAGGATGATGATGGATCTGAATAGACTAGCACACAAATCGCTTACTTTGAGAAAGATGGATCTCTAGTCTACTATGTAGAGACACAAGACGACAACTACGGCTGGTTGTTAGAAAACAACTTGTTGGGAATAGTATCCCAAAACTAATCATCAGTCTGTTGACAGTTGTGCTCATTCTTATATTAGTATATGAATTATACATAAATAAAAATTATTTTGGTATTTTTATCATAAATTATTTCATCTTCTAATGAACTCCTGTGTTGTGGTGAAGTCCTTAAGACTATTTAGACTCGACAAAGGAGGATTTGTTGTTTAGTCCTTAAACCTGTTCGTGACCAAATGATACATTATTATCAAGGATGACAATGTTTATCAAGCATAGGTCGTTGTGTGCCATATTGGTTGGTTGTCCTCTTAACCAAGGAGTGTGGAGACACTGGTATGGCATACAGGTGAGATGTAAGGGTACATCTGCACTGAACGTGACCGACTTTAGAGCTATTTCTGCTATCAAGATTTGCTCTGATGGGATATGGGTATAACTGTCCCTCCGACCTGAGACCGCCACGGTGACTTGCAAGCAACTCACTGCACTTAGGCACTGGACTACCTGAATTTCTAATTCAGTGACGGAAGGCTGCTGGGTGTAGTCAAGTACTTGACTTGTCGGTGCGTGTATCAAGATGGGATTGACCACTCCAGTTCAGGAGCTGTGTATAGTCGTGTTTCAATTTAGTAAAATCTTGGTCAGGGTAGTCCTAGTGAGGAGTCACAGGACTGTTTGAGTTGAGCACGATTCGGATGATCTGATCAGGGTTGACAGTTTAACCTTGAGTCATCCTAAACATAGAGGTCAAAAGGGATGAATTATACAGTAACTATATTCACGTAGATTTTGAATGTTATGATTATGACTATTCAACCTATCCAGATATCAGGTACCATTGCTAGATGGTCACTTCGATTAGTACAAGAATTGATTCTTGTGCTACCGACTTAGGTTCGAACCTGCGGGGTCACACACATTAGAAGTTCCTATCTGATCTGATGGCTGATGATGAGTCCTAATGCTCATAAACTTTGAGTCCTATGTGTTTGAAACTCTATGATCGAGAATCAAGATTCTCTAATCACGAGTTCTACACATTTTGGATACCGGGGTCAAGAGTCCCACTAGTTTGGGACTTTTTGATCAAGGTTTCATATCGATGGACTTTGATGTTCGATTGCCCATCGAATTTGGACTTAGTATTTATGAGAGGTTTAATTAGTAATTTGATCACTAATTAACTCAATTTGATTGATTAATTATTTTTGGATCAAGTCCAATTGAATTGGATTCAGCTGGATTTGACCAGATTAGGTTAAGAGTTGACCTAATCGCCGAAGTGGTTTGGTCCCTGATTTGATCAGGAGTTGGGCTTAGTCAATTCCTGATTTGATTAAGATTTTATTGAGCCTAATTAAGCCTAATTTAGTTGGGTTTAACTTAGTCTAATTATGCCTAACCTATTTTGATTAGGATGGCTCAATTAGGTTGAAACCACTTTGACATTTTCTCCCTGCGCCACCTCACTTATCTACGCCCATTTGAATTTACGAGAAATAACTTCTCATGAATTTTTTTCCCACACAGAAGCCTTCCCATGCCCTCTCTTTGTGCGTCATTTTGAATGGATAAAGATAAGATTGGTTGGCCATTCAAATTCAAAAGATGTTTGAATTTGAATGGTTAACAAATCCCTGCGCCACCTCTTTATTTTGTGCGCCACTTCTTCCACATGAGAAAAGGTTTCTCGTGAAAAAATTATCCACGCACAAAGTAGCCCATGCCCCTCTCTTCTCATGCCATGAGTGGATAAACATGAGTTGGTTGGTATTTGAATTCAAATTCGATTTAAATTCAAATGAGCAACCACTTATCTTTATCCTCTCACGCGGAGAAAATACTGAAAAGATGCATTTTACACTATTTTTAAAAGGAAGAGAAGATAAGGTGTGTGCTAATCTGATCCTAGAGAAAAGGGGGCATGAGAAAAGTTACGTGCATGAGAAAAGAAAAGAAAAAAAGAGAAAAGAAAAGAAAAGAAACAAAAAGAGGCGCAGGCTTTTCTGAGAGTACCCTAGGGTTTCTGCCTAGGGTTCAGAAAGTGAGAAAGTGAGCTACGAGTGTCGTGAGCCCATCAAATTTCAAGAAGAGCTTCATCAACCTCTCAAGTGCATCTACTTATGATCTGGAGTATCTAAAGAGTTGGCAGATCAAGATCGAAGTAGTTTGATCAACATCGGCCATCAAAAAGGTTCTGCAACGAACTAGCATTCGTGAGGAGCCGATCAGATCGGGAGCTTCGTATGGATGATCCACAGAGGTCAGACATACTGTGTGGTTGTATTATGATGATTAGATCCTCCTGAGGGTGATCAGATTGCGATGATCGACTACCCACACGAAGGTAATATGTTCTGAACACATAACAGTAAAATATTTATTATAGAGAATTCAAAATTCAAATTTAAATGCATGCTATTTATATCATATTTAGATCTTTATGTAAGATTTATTTATGTTAATTAATTAGATTAATTAATTATTTCCACTGTAAAATTATAATTTTAAAAAAGTTTTAAAATTATCATTTTACCCCTGCACCATATTTCACTACAAAATGGTATCAGAGCGGGTTCTAAAATATGATATATATTTGCATGCATAGATTAAGTTATAATCTAAAAGTTTAAATTTGAAATTTAAAATTCAAAATTTGAATTTTGAATTTTGAAATTTGTTCAAAATTCAAAATTTAGAAATTTGAAATTCAAAATTTGAAATTTGAATTTTAAAATTTGAAATTTAAAATTTAAAATTCAAAAATTTGAAATTTAAAATTTGAAATTTGAAATTTGTTTGAAATTTCAAATTTGAAATTCAAAATTTAAAATTTAAAATTTGAAATTCAAAATTTTAAAATTGGAAATTTGTTTGAAATTTGAAATTTAAAATTTGAAATTCAAAATTTAAATTTTAAAATTGGTATATTTAGATATACTTTATCCAAATAGCAAGTAGTCTAATTGGGTTGGTTGCCATGATCATCCAATCATAGGAGAAAAATAGGGTTTAAAGGCCCTCTCCTCCCATTCGATGGGGTTCTCCTATGGCGGCAAGGGTGCCGCTGTAATTATATCCCATGCAGATGAAGCAGCAAAAAGACTTAATTGTAAAGGTTCAATTGTAAAATTTATCATGAATGTGTTAGATTAGAATTAAAAGAATATTCATGATTTATTTTGATTGAGTTATTTTTTGTTATGTAATTAGCAATAGGATTGCTGTTTATGAAATATACTAATCCGTTTGTGAAATGAGTCAACACATTTGGTGAACAGAAAATAAAACCTTTCAAATTTGAAAATTATTTTCAAAATGCCAAATCCTGACCCATCAGCCCAAATACTTAATTAAAAGAATTAAGTATTGTCTAGTTGGTCTAGAATTGTGAATTAAGACCTAAGATAATTGCATAAACTTGTGGGTCAATGGGTTAGATGGATTAGGTCCATAATTGGGTTAGACCTAAGGTTAGCTTAAAGAAATGGACTATATTAGAGTAATTGGTCAAATCTAATAAAAAATTGAATTAGATTAGGTCAAGGACACTCTAGACTCAACTCCAATAGTTGTAGTTGAATGGATCCATGTCTTTAACTAGACCAAGATGGACTTAATTCATGGCTACGCGGTGAAACCCTATTTACTAAGTTGATCAAATTAAAACTAATGAACCGGTTGGTGTCTAAGGTAAGTTCGACAGTCTGACCAGTGGTTTTTAAGTGGGAGCTACTCACATTGATTCGATCTCTGATGAGTTAATGGCATATCTCCACCACTGATCTCACTTACCTGGCCAACCTGGTGAGTTAGGTTTTGATTAGATCACTTGGTGATTAGGGCTCACCCATGTCATTAGGTAAATCAGTGTGACTGATTTAGGTGCTCCTAATGTCGGCTTTAATTAAATCCTTTTTAATTTGACTTGGTGAAGTCAGTGGGAGGATTGAAATAGGTTGGTTAATTTCTTCTCTTCTATCTTTTAATAAAATCCTTAAAAATTATTAGGTCCCTAAAAATGATTAAGTTATTATGATAACTAAGTCATAGCCTCCCATTAAGTGAGTGATAATGAGTCCATTAGTTTAATAATCACTGGAGGCCCAAAGGCCTGGTGCTTATTGACTAATGGAATTATCATTCATAGTATGATAATTTGGTCGAGTCTTTCTGATGGTGGTCAGGTTGGTCGGCCAAAGTCGGGCCTGATCATTTATTGGTCTGATTCACCAAATCAAGTCATGTTAATGGTTGGACCTATCCAGATCTTTTCAATGGAGGTCAAAGCCTACTGATTAGGTTCTGGGGCAAAATTAATTACTAGAAGTTGTTTAGAGAAATAACTGGTTATGAACCTACCCATAGATGCACATGGGTTGACCAACCAAAGTTGGGCTCGTGTGTAGTCTGTATGGATTCTAGTACCCACTAAGGAATTAAAGTAATTCCTCGAATTGAAGGTTGAGGCTACTAGTTCATAAAAATACTGAAAGAAACTTTAGACTAAAGTCCAAATCTTTAGTATTAATAATTTATATACTAATAAAGGTCTGGTTTTCCTTTATGCAGCTATGGTCACTACCCTGTCGCTCCGGTCATTATTAGATAATGACAAGCTCATGGGACCTAATTTCGATAGCTGGTATCAAAAATTAAAAATCATCCTTAAGCATGAGCGGATCTTTTATGTTGTAACGGATCTGGCACCTGAGGAGCCAGCCCCGAAAGCTAGAGGGACGGTCCGAGATACTTACCAGAAGTGGCTCAATGATCGCACCACCATTCGGTGCATAATGCTGGCGGCAATGAATGATGAGTTCAGTCGCAGGTTCGAGAATGCCCAGCCACAAGAGATGCTTCAAATATTGAACGACTCCTTTGGCATGACTGACGATGTTGAAAGGCACAAAACTAGTAATGCCATTTTCAATGCTCGGATGAGGGATGGAGCCTCAGTCACCGATCATGTACTGTATATGATCGAAATGATTGAGCACCTAAGTAAACTGGGCTTTCCCTTGCACGAGCAGCTCGGTAAGGATGCGATCCTTAATTCTTTGCCCAAGTCTTTCCTCCCCTTTCTTACTCATTTTTGGATGACAAAGCCTGCAGTAAACTACCACGGCTTGTTGGGGTTGCTGTAGAACTTTGAGAAGGATCACCAGCTCCATAAGGAGTCGGTGAATATTGTGGGAGGGTCTTCTTCTGGTCGTCGACCCTTTAAGAAAGGAAAGAAGAACAAGAAGAAGAAGAATAAAAAGGTGCAGCCGCATGCTAGGACGATAGCACAGAGTCAGACCAAGAAGTGCAAGCTTGACCAGAGCCAGGCAGAGTGCTTCTTTTGCAAGAAGCAGGGGCATTGAAAGAGGAACTGTCCTCTATACATTGCCTCCCTGGACCCGAACAGGCCGAAGAAGAAGTAAGGTAATTATATGATAACACCTTGCAACTTCTCCATTTGTGATACTACTGCCTGTGTATTGGATACTGGAAGCTCTTATCATATCTATAATTCGATGCAGGATCTACAGGTCAGTAGAAGATTTGATGAAGGCGAGAGGTTCCTGAATGTTGAAGATGGAAGCAAAGTTCCAGTTCTAGCTTTAGAAATCATGAACCTTGTAATCAATTCTCGTAATGTAATTCTGAGTGAATGTCACTATTATCCAAATTTTTTATTAAATATTATTTCTGTAGGCCTTTTGGTCATGTACAGTTATGAATTTTTAATAAAAGAAAATATTTGCAATATCATTTTGAATGGTGTTACAATGTTTGTTGGATAACTAAATAATAAAATTTACTTACTATCACAGCCTGTTAATATGGTTCAAAACCTCCAGTAAATGCCCTAGAATAGATAATGTGTCAGAAGTCTACCTTTGGCATTGTAGGCTAGGTCATATCAATAAGAATCGGATAAACATATTGGCTCAAGAAGAAATTCTTGAAGTTGGTGATTGTGAATCACTTCCAACCTGTGAGTCCTATCTTCTTGGGAAGATGACCAAGTCACCTTTTACTGGAAAAGATGAGCGAGCCAGTGAACTCTTGGATCTGGTACATTCTGATGTATGTGGACCCATGAGCTCAAGTGCAAGAGGTGGATATTTCTACTTCATAATCTTCACAGACGACCTATCGAGGTATGGGTATGTCTACTTAATGAAGCATAAGTCGGAGTCGTTTGAAATGTTCAAACTATTCCGAAATGAGATAGAAAAATAAACTGAAAAGTGTATTAAAACTCTTCGATCTGATCGAGGAGGTGAATATCTTTCCAATGAGTTTTTGACATATCTTGGAGAGAATGAGATTCTCTCTCAGTGGACTCCTCCTGGAACACCACAGCATAATGGTGTGTCTGAAAGGAGGAATCAGACCTTATTGGACATGGATCGATCCATGATGGGGTTTGTTAGTTTGCCAATTTTTTTCTAGAGATATGCACTCGAATCGGCTTGTTACCTTCTAAATAGGGTTCCGAGTAAGTCTGTAACCAAAACACCATATGAGATATGGATAGGACGTAAGCCAGTACTCTCGCACCTTAGGGTTTGGGGGTGTCCTGCTTATGTTAAACGTTTAATTACAGACAAGCTTGGACCTAAGTCTGACAAGTGTTATTTCATAGGATACCCAAAAGAGACCAAAGGGTATTATTTCTACCTAGCTGATGAGCAAAAGGTGTTTGTCAACCTTAAGGCAATCTTTTTAGAAAAAGAGTTCCTTGGTGAAGGGACTGTTGCCTCTAAGATTGAACTTGAGGAAGTTCGGTAGGTAAAAAAACCGACACAAGTAGCTGAACCTGAACCGGATTTGGTTAGATCAGATCCAGAGCCCATTGTTCCTGCACCCTTAAGGCGATCTGGTAGAGTACCACATCAACCGGACAGATACTATGGTTTCTTGGTCCGGGATGGCGATCTTGTTGAACTTGATGAAAACGATGAGGATCTGATCACCTACATGGATGCAATGCAGAGACCTGACTCTGACAAATGGCTAGAGGCCATGAAATTCGAAATGGAGTCCATGAAGGTCAACGATGTGTGGACATTGGTTGACCCACCCGAAGGAGTAAAAACCCATAGGGTGTAAGTGGGTCTTCAAGAGGAAGAGAGGCATAGACGAAAAGGTAGAGACCTATAAAGCCCGTCTGGTTGTCAAGGGATATCGTCAATGTTATGGTATAGACTATGACGAGATGTTTTCTCCTGTGGCAATGCTCAAATCTATTTGGATTATGCTTGCAATAGCTACCCATCTGGACTATGAAATCTGGCAGATGGATGTGAAAACAGCTTTTCTAAATGGAGAGCTGGATGAAGAGGTGTATATGATACAACCTGAAGGATTCACATCCACAGATGAGTCTAAGGTGTGCAGGCTACAGAGGTCCATTTATGGACTTAAGCAGGCATCCCGAAGTTGGAACATATATTTTGATAGGACGATCAAGACGTATGGCTTCGTTAAGAACGAAGAAGAGCCCTGTATTTATAAATGGGCTAATGGTCCAGTAGTAGTATTTCTTGTATTGTATGTGGATGACATTCTCTTAATTGGGAATGATGTCCCTGCATTACAGGGAATAAAGATTTGGCTGTCGTCATAGTTCTCTATGAAGGATCTGGGAGAAGCTTCCTACATCCTGGGATGAAGATCTATAGGGATAGATCTAAAAGGTTGCTTGACTTATCCCAGTCCATGTATATTGATACTATACTGAAGAGGTTCAGCATGGAGAATTCCAAGAAAGGCTATCTACCGATAGGCCATTGAATTTCTCTCTCGAAGAGTGATTGTCCGACAACACCTCAAGAGAGAGAGCGTACGGGTAAAATTTTATATACTTTGATAGTGGGATCTATCATGTATGCCATGACATGTACACGACTAGATGTGGCATACTCACTAGGGGTAGTGAGTAGATACCAATCTGATCTAGGAAAGAATCACTGGAAGGTTGTTAAAACCATCCTGAAGTATTTAAGAAATACTAAGGACCAGTGGCTTATTTATGGTGAATCAGACTTGAGACTTATAGGATTTACAGACTCTAGTTTTCAGTCTGATCACGATGATAGCAAGAGTTTGTCGGGATTTATTTTTACCCTTAATGGTGGGGCTGTCTGCTGGAAGAGTTTCAAGCAGCACACTGTGGCTGATTCAGTTTGCGAGGCTGAGTATGTCGCTGCATTAGATACTGCCAAAGAAGCGGTGTGGCTTAGAAAATTCATCACCGAGCTCAGAGTAGCACCCTCCCTTGTTGGTCCAGTCTTGCTCTACTGTGACAACTCTGGAGCCATTGCTCAGGCGAAGGAACCTAAGGCACACCAGTGGACGAAGCATATTCTGCACTGCTACCATCTCATCCGAGAAATCATGGATCGAGGTGATGTCGACCTTCAGAAGATCGATGGGAAGGAGAACCTGACCAACCCATTCACTAAAGCCATTATGGTGAAGGAGTTCGACGACTTCAAGTCGAAGATGGGTATTAGATACTGCACCAATTAGCTTTAGGCCAAGTGGGAGATTATTGGGAATAGTGTCCCAAAGCCAATCGTCAGCTTGTTGATGGTTGTGCTCATTCTTGTATTAGTATATGAATTATATATAAATAAAAGTTATTTTGGCATTTTCATCACAAATTGTTTCATCTTCTAATGAACTCCTGTGTTGTGGTGAAGTCCTTAGGACTATTTAGACTCGACAAAGGAGGATTTGTCATTTAGTCCTTAAACTTGTTCACGATCAAATGATACATCATTACCAAGGATGACAATATTTATCAAGCATAGATCGTTGTGTGCCATATGGGTTGGTTGTCCTCTTAACCAAAGAGTGTGGAGACACTGGTATGGCATACAGGTGAGATGTAAGAGTACATCTGTACTGAACATGACCGACTCCGAAGCTATTTCTACTGTCAAGATTTGCTCCGATGGGATATGGGTATAACTGTCCCTCCGATCTGAGACCGCCATGGTGACTTGCAAGCAACTCACTATACTTAGGCACTGGACTATCTGAATTTGTAATTCAGTGACGGAAGGCTGCTGGGTGTAGTCAAGTACTTGACTTGTCGGTGTGTGTGTCAAGATAGGATTGATCACTCCAGTTCAGGAGCTATGTACAGTCATATTTTAATTTAGCAAAACCTTGACCAGGGTAGTTCTAGTGAGGAGTCACAGGACTGTTTGAGTTGAGCACGATTCGAATGATCTGATCAGGGTTGACAGTTTAACCCTGAGTCGTCCTAAACACAGGGGTCAAAAGGGATGAATTATACAGTAACCATATTCACGTACATTTTGAATATTGCAATTGTGACTATTTGACCTATCCAGATATTGGGTACCATTGCTAGATAGTCACTTCGATTAGTACAGGAATTGGTTCCTGTGCTACCTACTTAGGTTCGAACCTACGGGATCACACACATTAGAAGTTCCTATCTGATCTGATGGCTGATGATGAGTCCTAATGCTTGTGGACTTTGAGTCCTATATGTCTAGAACTTTATGATCAAGAATCAGGATTCTCTAATCATGAGTTCCATACATTTTGGGTACCGGGGTCAAGAGTCCCACTGGTTTGGGACTTTTTGATCAAGGTTTCATATCGATGGACTTTGATGCCTAATTGCCCATCAGATTTAGACTCAGTATTTATGAGAGATTTAATTTATAATTTAATCATTAATTAACTCAATTTGATTGAGTAATTATTTTTGGATCAAGTCCAATTGAATTGGATTTAGTTGGATTTGACCCGATTAGGTTAAGAGTTGACCTAATCGTCGAAGTGGTTTGGTCCCTGATTTGATCAGGAATTGGGCTTAGTCAATTCTTGATTTGATTAAGATTTTATTGAGCCTAATTAAGTTTAATTTAGTTAGGTTTAACTTAGTCTAATTGTGCCTAACCTATTTTGATTAGGTTGGCTCAATTAGGTTGAAACCACTTTGACATTTTCTCCCTACGCCACCTCACTTATCTACGCCCATTTGAATTCATGAGAAACAATTTCTCATGAATTTTCTCCCACACAGAAGCCTTTCCATGCCCTCTCTTTGTGTGCCATTTTGAATGGATAAAGATGAGATTGGTTGGCCATTCAAATTCAAAATATGTTTGAATTTGAATGGTTAACAAATCCCTGTGCCACCTCTTTATTTTATGCGCCACTTCTTCCACACAAGAAAAGGTTTCTCATGAAAAAATTATCCATGCACAAAGTAGCCCACACCCCTCTCTTCTCACACCATGAGTGGATAAACATGAGTTGGTTGGCATTTGAATTCAAATTCGATTTGAATTCAAATGAGCAACCACTTATCTTTATTTTCTCACGCGGAGAAAATGCTGAAAAGATGCATTTTACACTATTTTTAAAAGGAAGAGAAGATAAGGCGTGCACTAATCTGATCCTAGAGAAAAGGGGGCATGAGAAAAGTTTCATGCGTGAGAAAAGAAAAGAAACAGAAAGAGGTGCAAGCTTTTCTGTGAGTACCCTAGGGTTTCTGCCTAGGGTTCGAGAAGTGAGAAAGTGAGCTACGAGTATCATGAGCCCACCAAATTTTAGGAAGAGCTTCATCAACCTCTCAAGTATATCTGCTAATGATCTGGAGTGTCTGAGTCAGCAGATCAAGATCCAAGGAGTTCGATCAACATCGGTCGTCAAAAGGGTTCTGCGACGAACTAGCATTCGTGAGGAGCTGATCAGACCGGAAGCTTCGTGTAGACAATCTGTAGAGGCTAGACATACTGTGTAGCTATATTACGATATCAGATCCTTCCGATGATGATCAAATTACGATGATCGACTACCCGCACGAAGGTAATGTGTTCTGAACACATAACAGTAAAATATTTACTATAGAGAATTCAAAATTCAAATTTAAATACGTGCTATTTATATCATATTTAGATCCTTATGTAGGGTTAATTTATATTAATTAATTAGATTAATTAATTATTTTCACTGTAAAATTATAATTTTAAAAAAATTTTAAAATTATCATTTTACCCCTGCACCATTTTTTCCACATAACTTGCACTGAGCATGACCATACGAGAGATCAGCTAGATTTCTATTCAATCATCTATGATTGTCTCGATGCTGTAGTTGTGTGATTGGTCCTTTGACTTGAGATGGTATTGCTACTCGCAGTGAGGCTGCTGGAGTTTGATAGACACATAAATATGGATATCAATGAGTCTTTGTAGTAGATATTAGTAATAGTTGATCCACTGTAGGAGTGGGATGCACATCAAGATAGGATCTATCGACCTTGATAGAGAAGAGTAGTCCTATGAGATTTGAGAGGCTAAGTCCAAGAGTCTGTGGCCACAGTAGTGTGATTGATGAAAAGGAGTTTTCATAGAAGTCACAACTGGACTAAAGCTAATCAGTCTATCATATGACTGATGTTGAGGTTTAACGATTTATCCATGCTCTACCATCTAGTCGAGACTCATGATAGAAAGACTAAATCATACATTAACTACACCTAAAAGTTTATTTCAGTTCTACTGGATTGCCACTACATACTGCTAGGTATCACTGATGGATTGTGAGAGCTCACTAGGGTTGTTCTGAATCGATAATTCTTGTTGAGTTAGAGTACAATTATTCTGATCTATAAAAAAAATTTCAATGATATGATGATAGAGATCATTGTATGTCTTACTACTAGATAAAATTAAACCTATGAAGTCATACAATAAAGAAATTAGGCCTGAATTAAAAAATTGAGCTTATGAAGTGTCAATTGGGTTTAAAGAAATCCATTGGGTTCATGGTAATCTTGCTAGCACATAGTTAGATCTAATTTCTCTTTCTGTTGGAATTACTTATTTGATAAGTTAATTCTAACTTAATTATTTACTAATTACCTATATGAATAAGATTCATTAGACTCCAATTGTTGGGTGTCTAAGGTTATGGATCGTATAAATTAAGGATGCAAGTCTCTTATGAATCTCTGTGATAGTTATTATAGAGTGCTGCTTTGATTTGATCAATTTGGATGTGTCCATTAATTAGAGGGCCTTTGATTTTCATATGGGGTGTCTCTTGGGTACAAAAAAGGATGTCTAATTATGGGTGCAAGAGCTCCAATAGTTGGTGCCTAATGGGCTTCCTAATGTAAGTTGGATAACTTAAGTTAATAGGAATCATAATGCAAGTATGACTTGTATTATGATATTGAATAAGATTCAATCCTTATGCCTATTTAAAGAGACCTCTTCTAAGATCTCTAGAGTATCAAAATCAGCAGCCTCTCACACCCAAAGGCTCTCCCCATGCCCTCTCTTCCTCTCTTTTTCTCTTCTCTTGGGTGTTCTATACAATCCTTCCTTGGGATGTGCGTCCCAAGGAGTTTAATGCCCAAAAGAGTTTGGGTGCCTCTTCCTTGCTAGTTTCTAGCATCTGATAGTAGTACATAGCAAATAAAAACTCTAGAGAAGAGGAGAAGAAGAAGATCAAGGAGAAATATCAAGTGTTGATCGCGATCCAAGCTTCATTCAGATTCAGCAAGCTGAATTTTAGAGAACCAAAATTCAGATTAAAGAAGGCTGTTTTAGGCTGATCCTAAGTGAATACTCGTAGAGGTCGAATACTTGTATGGCTAACAGAGAGTCTCGTCTCTTTCAGATCCAATTTTGAAGAAAGAGATTGCGAAACAGATATGTGATTTGATCCCAATATCTTGGGTGTTCTATACAATAGAGTCTCATCTATTATAGCTCACTTTATAGGGTACCCAAAAGAATCCATGAGATACTACTTCTACTTTCTATAAAACCACAATGTGATTGTGAGTCGAAATACCATGTTTTTGAAAAAATAGTTTATCCAGGATGGTGGTAGTGGGAGGTTAGTGGAACTTGAAGAGAAGGTCTCTGAAGAGTTTAGAGCTATAGATCCTCAGGAACCCATAGTCCATGAGTCAGTAGTTGATGTTCCTCAGCCACCTCATAGATCTAGCAGGGTCTTTCGACCTCCTGAAAGGTACATGGGTATGTTTATGGAAGAAGTAAAGGAAATGTTCCTTATGAGAGATAGGGGTCATGGTGATGATCCCAATATCTTTGACGAGATGATGTTTGATATCAATTTCGAAAAATGATTAGATGCTATGAAGTCAGAAATTGACTCGAGGTACTCGAACCAAGTCTAGACTTTAGTGGATCCACCTGAAGGTATTGTACCTATTGGATGTAAATGAATCTATGAAAGAAAAATAGGTACTGATGGTAAGGTAGAGACCTATAAAGCTAGGCTTGTGGCTAAAGGTTATAGTCAATGCGAGGGCATTGACTATCAGAAAACTTTCTCATCTATAGCCATGCTGAAATCCATCTGCACTTTGGTTGCTGTTGCAGCTTACTATGATTATAAAATCTGACAAATGAACGTGAAAACTGCCTTCCTAAATGGGTATCTTGAGGAAGATATCTATATGGAGCAGCCTATGGGTATCACATCCGATGATGGTGATCACAGAGTCTATAAGCTGTAAAGGTCTATATATAGATTAAAGCAGGCTTCTCAGAGTTGGAACCATTATTTTGATGAGGCAATCAAATCATTTGATTTCATAAAAAATAAAGAGAAACATTGTGTATACAAGAGAGTCAGTGGGAGTGCAATTACCTTCCTCATACTATACATGGATGATATTCTCCTCATTGGAAATGATATTCCATACTGACCACGGTCAAAAGATGGTTGTCCAAGGAATTCTCCATAAAAGATCTAAGAGAAGCATCCTATATTCTCGAAATAAAAGTCTATAGGGATAGATCTAAACAGATACTTGGTCTATCACAAAAGCTATACATAGAGAAGGTGCTGAAGGGGTTCAGCATGAAAAACTCTAACAGAGGTCTTTTACCTCTTAGGCATGGTATTAGTCTCTCCAAGATGATGTGTTTGACCACATCTGAGGAGGTACAGTGCATGAGTAGGATTCCTTACATCTCAGCTATAGGGAGCTTCATGTACGCCATGCTATGTACTTGACCTGATATTATCCTTGCTGTGAGTGTCACAAGCAGGTATCAGTCAAATCCAGATAAGGAGCACTAGATAGCTGTGAAGAATATCCTTAAGTACTTAAGAAGGACTAAGGATTTATTCTTGATTTTTGGAGGAGATTCTGAGTTGCGAGTTGAGGGTGTATTCTTGTTCAATATATTAGAAAGGTTCTAAATATACGATCAATGGAGGCTGAATATGCTGTAGATATGTAGGATAAATTCTGACTCTAATGTTAGTTGTAGAACTAGATATCATGCCATAACATAGTACTGCAAAGACAATGGCACCATAGCCCTTGCTAAGGAGCCCAAGGTCTCACCAGAAGTCCAAACATATAGAGCAACAGTGTACACGACTACCTCATGTCGAGGTGTGAAGAGTAGACTCTACGGACAACATGGCAGATCCGCTGACTAAGCAGATGAGCAACCGAAAATGGAAGTCCACTTTGAGAAGATGGGACTTAGATTTGTGGCCAATTGGCTTTAGTCTAAGTGGAAGATTATTAGATGTATGTCCTAAAAGTCAATATGACTGACACATTGTAATAAATCTAGAACATAATTTTATACTTAATATATTGATATGATCAATAAAAAGATATTTTTTTTTTCATTCAGGTGTGATGTATCCTTGAATCATCCATGGAATTAGTTTTGATACATATTTTCAAAGTATGGAGAATTAGAGACATGTATTTAATTCCTAAAGACTCTTGATCATAAGATCATCATGAGGATGATGATGGATCCGGACAGACTGACGCATAAATTGCTTACTTCAAGAAAGACGGGTCTCTAGTCTACTGTGTAGAGACACAGGGCGATAAGTGCGGGTGGTTGTTAGAGAACAACTAGTACTGAGCGTGACCATACGAGAGATCACTTGGATTTCTATTCAATTGTCAGTGATTGTCTCGATGTTATAGTTGTGTAACTAGTTTTTTGACTTGAGATGGTACTGCTACTCACAGTGAGGCTACTGGAGTTTGATTGACACATAAATATGAGTCTCAATAAGCCCTTATAGTGGATGTTGGTGATAGTTGGTTCATTATAGGAGTGGGGTATGCATCAAGATAGGATCTATCGACCTTGATAGAGAGGAGTAGTCCTATGAGATTTAAGAGACTAAGTTCAAGAGTCTGTGGCCACAGCAGTGTGATTAATAAAAAAGAGTTTTCATAGAAGTTACAACTGGACTTGAGCTAATCAATCTATCATATGACTGATGTTAAGATTTGATGATTTATCCATGACCTGCCATCTAGTTGGGACTCACTATAAAGGGACTAAATCACACGTTAACTATACCTAGAGATTCATTTCAGTTCTACTGAGTTGCCACTACATATTGCTAGGTGTCACTGATGGATTGTGAAAGCTCACTAGGATTGTTCCGGATCGACAATCTTTGTTGAGTTAGAGTGAAATTATTTCGACCCATTGAAAAGAGTTTCAATGATACGATGATAGAGATATTGTATGTCTCACAATCAGATAGAATTGAACCTATGAGATCACACAACAAAGAAATTAGGTCTGAAATAAGAAATTGAGCTTATGAAGTATCAATTAGGTTTAAAGAAACCCATTGGGTTCATGATAATCTTGCTAGCACATGGTTGGATCTAATTCCTCTTTCTGTTAAGATTATTTATTTGATAAGTTAATTCTAACTTAATTATCTGCTAATTACCTACATAAATAAGATTCATGAGACTCTAATTGTTGGGTGTCTAAGGTTATGGATCGCATAAATCAAGGGTGCAAGTCCCTTATGAATCACCTTGATAGTTATTATGGGGTGCCACTTTGATTTGATCAATTTGGGCATGTCCATTAATTAGAGAGCCTTTGATTTTCATGTGGAGTGTCTCTTGGGTGCAAAAGAGGACATCTAATTATAGGTGCAAGGGCTCCAATAGTTGGTGCCTAATAAGCTTTCTAATGTAAGTTGGATAACTTAAGTTAATAGAAATCCTAATGCAAGTAGGACTTGTATTATGAGATTGAATGGGATTCAATCCTTATGCCTATTTAAAGGGACCTCCTCTAAGGTCTCTAGAGCATCAAAACCAGTAGCCCCTCACACCCAAAGTTTCTCTCCATGCCCTCTCTTCCTCTCCTTTTCTCTTCTCTTGGGTGTTCTATACACCCCTTCCTTGGGACACGCATCCCAAGGAGTTTCATGCCCAAAGGAGTTTGGGTGCCTCTTTCTTGCTGGTTTCTAGCATCTGGTAGTAGCACATAGTAAGAAGAAACTCTAGAAAAGAGGAGAAAAAGAAGATCAAGGAAAAAGATTAAGTGTTGATCGCGATCCAGGCTTCATTCAGATTCAGCAGGCTGAATTTTAGAGAACCAAAATTCAGATTAAAGAGGGCTGTTCCAGACTGATCCTGAGTAGATACTTATAGAGGCTGAACACTGGTGCGGTTAACAGAAAGCCTCATCTCTTCTAGATCTAGTTTTGAAGAAAGAGATTGTAAAACAGGTATGTGATTTGACCACAATCTGAATTTCAGTATATATTAATTTCAGCATATGAAATAGATCTATGTGGTTTTATATTTTTATGCATACAAAATTTAGATTAAAAATATTTTAATCTTATTCTCTGCTGTAGTGTTTAGAAAATAAAAGTTTTGAAATACATATACATGCACCAAACCCAGAATTCCAACACTCCCCCCCCTCTCTTCCCATCGGCGAGCCTGTCTCCACCATTGCCGCTGCCATCTGCCGTTCGTGCTATTACTGCACTGCCGTTGCCATCCACTAATTGTCAGAGGTAAAGATTCTTTCAACCCTTTTTTTTTGGTTGATCGGGCCACCAGGGGGCAGTGGGGGTTGCGAGGGGGGCGTGGGTGGCCGACGACACCACGGGGTCGAGGAGGGGGTCGGTCGGTGGAGTGGGTTGCAGGGTGAGGGTGGGCGGCCAGGGGTGAGACAGGGTGGGGATGGGGTCGGGGGATGGAGGGGGTTGCGGGTGGGGGGGGCCATGGGTGGCCGGCAATGCCACGAGGTCGGGGTGGGGGTTGGCCGGTGGAGGGGGTTGCAGGGTTGGGTTGGGCGGTCGGGGGTGACACGAGGCTGAGATGGGGTTGGGGGTGACACGATGGTGCCACGAGGTTGGCGAGGGGGTCGACTGGCGAAGGGGGTCGGTCGGAGAAGGGGTAGATTGGGGAGGGGTGGGTGACAGCGGGGAGGGGGTCGGTCGGGGAGGGGTGGGTGATAGCTGGGAGGGAGAAAGGGAAGAGAGAAACAAGGAGGGAAAAAGAAAAAAAATAAAATATTAATTAAATATTTTATTTTTTGATTAATAAAAATAAAATCTAGATCACAATCCGAATTGGATCGAGATCGAGATTCGGGTCGAGATCTCGATTCAGATTGAGATTTTAGATCGAGATCTGATCAAGATTCGAGTTGGGATCTGGATCACGGGGGTTGGAGAGGGCGGCGACACCGCAGGGGATGGGTTGCGAGGGGTGGGGGATGGTGGCGACACCGTGGGAGTGGGGGTCGTGTTCGGGCAATGTGGGGTGGGTGACGGTGCCGGTGCCGTGGGAGCGAGGGCCGTGGGCGGTCAAGTCCAGAGCTCGTTTAGGAGAAAAAATATTTTTAAAAAAATATTTTTAGATAAAAATATTTAAAAAAATAAAAAATTATTTATTATTTTTAGATAAAAAATATTTTAAAAAAATAAAAAATCATCGAGCCCTCGGGATTAGGTTTTGTGTTATTATTTTGTATTAATATTATTTTGCATGTTCAACTACTTATAGTTTATTTTATATTTATTGCATAAATTTTTTAGTATCGCTACTGAAATTTATAATTTTTTTTTATTCCACTAACATAATGCATATTGCTTTTGCTTATTATAATTTAATTATTTTGTATGCCATTTTGTATGCTTTTGCTTATTACAATTAAATATAAAAAATATTTATATTTTAGAGAAAACTCTACTAAAGTTTTTGATGAAAAAATTTTAATATAGAGTTACTCTTTTTTGATGATTTACAAATCCATCTTTGAATATACGTTCAGAGATGGTAGTTAAATTGTATTGAGTCATAGATTCCTATTCAAGAATCGATCTTGATCAAGATCGACTCTTAGATGTCTCGTATTCAGATTTTTTGAAAAAGTAATAATCTTATTGTTGTTAATAGTTGATATTTTATTTTATTATATAGTACTCATCAGTTATCTATCCATTGTTCTCTGGATATATGGTGGATAGGGTGCGTAGGCACCATTTTCACATCGTATACTTGAAAAATCATGGGGAGATGCTATCAAAATTTTCACAATAATGAAATAAAATATCGACTAATAATAATAATAAGATTATTATTTTTCTGAAAGGAATAGGATCATACCTATTAGTAATAATTTGAAATATATAGGATCATGCATTTTTGCTTCATTAAATTGGAGGAAGGAGATTTTCTATGTTAGTGTTCAGTCTGTGTTCTTTAATGTGTGCTGTTTTATATAAAATAATTCATGTTTGGATCCAGATCGAAATTTGGTCTGAAATTCGGATCGAGATTCGATTCGAAATTTGGATCGGGATCCAGTTCGGATGAATACCATTGAAAATTTCTTTGTTGTTAATGGTTTTCATGTTTGCTATTAGATGGATATCAACAAAAGTTGGATGAATGCTAAAGGTATTTTTTGCCTGAATATTGAAAAGGTGTTTGAGATTTCATTGACTTTGCATGGCATAAAGCTGACAATGCTAGTCGAATAAAGTGTCCATGCAAGAGATGTGTCAATATGGTATATCATTACATAATACTTATTGAGGAGCATCTGCTACATTATGGTATGGATAAGAAGTATACTTGCTGGATATGGCATGGGAGGGTGATTCGAATGAAGTTGTGCACGATGATGATGATACTAAAAATGATAGTGATGCTGCTGAATTGATCGAATATGATGGTATAGGAGAAGTATTGGATGATTTACATCATGGTGTTTGTTCAAATGTACGCATGAGTATTAGTGCATCTGAAGGCAATTCTGGTCATAAATACAATATTTGGTTTGAGGTAGAAGGGACTTCTGAACAGTTTGCAAAGCTTTTAAGGGATACACGAGAGCCACTCTATCCAAATTGTGCAAAGTTCTTCAAATTAGAATTTTTGATAAATTACTTCATATTAAAATCATGAACTGATGGAGTCAAAAGTTATTTGACTAAAATTTAACATTGATTAAAGTAGTTCTTCTCGATGGAGAGAGATTTTTGAATCATATTCTGAAGTAAAAATATACATGTGAGAATTGGGACTTGGCTATATTCCTATACATGATGCAAAAATGACTGTATATTATTTTATAAGGATAACAGACAGGCAACTGAACATCCGAAATGCAATGAGCTTAGGTATAAAGCCGATAATAGGAAAGGAAAGAAGATATCTCAAAAGATTTTGAGATATTTTTCATTGATTCCAAGACTTCAAAGGTTATATATGTCCACAAAGACAGCAGAAGAAATGAGATGGTATCATGAGCAGCGAATTTTGGAGGAGAACAACTTAGCCATCCGACTGACTCCATAGTGTGAAAAAATTTTGATGCAAAGCATTTGCAATTTGCGAGTGACCCATGCAATATCCAGCTTGATCTAGCAACAGATGGATTTAATCCCTTTGGCAATTTAAGTACTTCCTACTGCATATGGCCTGTGATGCTAGTTGTATATAATGTGCCACCTTGAAAGTGCATGAAGGAACCATTTATTTTTATGTCACTATTGATTTCAGGTCCGAAAGCACCAGATAATGAAATTGATGTACATCTACTACCGTTAATCGATGATCTGAAGAAGCTATAGAAAAATAGAGTACAGACATATAATTCTGTGAGTCGAAGAAATTTTAAGTTACATGCTTCAATTTTATGGATCATAAATAATTTTTCTGTATATGAAAACTTATCTAGATGAAGCACCAAAAGATATCTGGCATGTCCAATATGCAACAAGGATGCATCCTCCTTACATTTAAAGTATGGATGAAAAATATGCTTCATGAGTCATCGATGGTTTCTACCTAGTAATTATTCTTGGAGGACCTATTACAACCAATACTTTGATGGTAAGTACGATCGATGTCCACCACCTAAAGAGTTAAGTGGAACAAAAGTTTTAGAACAACTTGAAGTCATTGAAAATATTTAATTTGGAAAAATATCGGGTACTCGCAAGTAGAAGCGTACTGAAGCTGAGCTCAATTGGATGAAGCGAAGCATTTTTTTCGACCTACTGTATTGAAAACAACTACTATTTCATCATAATCTAGATGTAATGTACATTGAGATGAATATTTGTGATAATATTATTGGTACTGTATTAAACATCCTAAGAAAAATAAAAGATAGTACAAAAGCTCACCTTGATTTGCAGGAAATGAGAATCCGATCGGAGTTACATTTAGTTCATCGAGGTGATAAATTTTTTATGCCACCTGCATGTTATTTGCTATTTGATGAGGAAAAGAAGAGTTTCTATGGATGGTTCAAAATCGTAAAGTTTTCTGACGCATACACTTGAAACATGTCGCGGTGTGTTGGAAACAACGATGGCAATATCTCTGGCATAAAAAGTCATGATTCCTATTTGATGATGCAATGCTTGCTTCCTGTGGTCATGCGTGGCTATTTGGATGGTGATGTTCCAACTATATTGATTGAGTTAGGAATGTTCTTCCAAAAATTATGTTGTTGAAAATTAAAGATTAACTTACTTGAGAAGTTTTGAGAAAGATATCGTACTCATTCTTTGTAAGTTAGAAAAAAAATTTTCACCATCATTTTTTGATGTTATGGAGCATTTGGCTGTTCATCTTCCAAAGAAAACTCTTTTGGTCAGACTGGTATATTATCGATGGATGTATCCTATTGAAAGGTAAAGAAATTGTACACACTTTGTCATATCAGTTATAAGATGTAAATATATTTTTAAAATTTAAATTTATTTTTATTTATAGATTCTTATGTACTCTAAAAAATATGTACGCAATAAAGCATAGCCTAAAAGATCTATAGCGGAGCATACATAGCTACGGAGTGTGTCATGTTCTGTTTGATATATCTTGATGATATCAAAATAAGATTTAATCATACAGATTGTAATGCAGACCGTGAATGGGGTGACAATAAACCGATACTGTCTATATTTAAACAAACAGTTTGACCCATTGGTGGAAGGAGATATGAATTTATGGACGTGAATGAGCTATCCAAGACACATTTCTATATTCTAAATAATTATGAAGAAATTGAAGATTTCATTGAGTAAGTACCATCTTAGCATATTATTTAATATTGTAAGTAATTTTTTCATGTCGATGTAAAACTAAAAATCATGATTTATTGTAGTGAGCATAAGAGTATACTATGCAGAAAGAATAATATGAATGCTGATGATCGACATAGGTGAAAATTTACAAAATGATTTGGTGATCTCGTAAGTTACACTAGTAATATATTATTTTTAATAATTATAAAAATAATTATTTGAATCAATATAATTTTTATGTTATATAAGTATTTCAATAAAGAAGAGGATGTGACCAATGGTTGTACGATTTAGCATGTGGTCCTAATCGAAGGATTAACCACTATGCATCTTATATCATTGGTGGAATGAGATTTCACATCAGGGAGTTTGAGATGCAATGACAAATCCAGAATAGTAGGATTGCTACGATAGGATATGAATGAGAAGAAAAGATTGAATATTATGATATACTGATAGATATCATAGAACTAAAGTATGGGTCCCTAATTTTGTATTCTTATTTCAATGTGAATGGTGGATATTAGCAATAAAAAGATTGATATTTATATCGATTCACACTTTATCAGTATAAATTTTGCATGAATATGGTACCAGATGAGCTGTATATATTAACAACTCAAGCAAAATAAGTAATATATTTAAAGGATCTAAAGTATCGAGGTAATTGACATATCATACAAAAAATAATACCTAGATGTGTATATGATATACCAATCCGATTAGAGATGGATGAAAATTTAGATTTATATGAAGAAGAAGCTTTTCAAGAGGAAGAACAAACATTAGCCGAGCTTTTTATTGATGAAGAACTTGTAACAACTTCTTTGAATAGGGCTAATCTACTGTCTAATGAAGTTGAAGCTGATTTTGTATTTAATCTTGATGAGTCAGAGGGCGACGATCCATTCATAAATAACGATGAGATAGAAGATGACACATATGTCGATTATTGTGATTCGGAGGAGGATCTACACATCGAGGAAGATACAAATATTGATGAGTAGATCTATATTCTTTGTTCAATCTTCTCTTGTAATAATGGTGTGCGATATAATTCTATTCATTAGAATATAATTTATTTTTCATTATTATTGTTCAATATTACATTCATTTATATATCAAGAATTATATATATGGCACCAGGAGACAAACGACGACATTCACATTCAGTCTATTTCGAAGGTTGAGGCACCTTCATCGATTTTCACTGCCGCACCAGCTTCATCACTAGAGGGTTCTACACTGGCAGGTCCTAGTGAGGCAGGTTCGAGTGAGATGGATTCGAGTGGTATTATTATACTTTTTATATAATAAAATTTAATTTTTTTTTATTTAGATAGCTATCATACTAATAATTTATTTATTATTATTTTAGGCCAGTCTCCACTAGTAGTGAGGCGAGGGTGAGATCCATCGAAGAACCTCGCTCTTGAGTATTGGAGATGCGAGTACCTGGGACAGTGTCTCTGTATCAAGATACCACCCAATTACACCAGGCCTATTAGGAGATGGTGCGAGCCATGGCAGACCTAGCTGGGCATCATGTGCTGTAGCTATGCCCCTATGATGCTTTTCGATTGGCGTCATGTTGTATCAGTTCAGAGAGAGATTTTCTACTTCTAGTTATAGGTAAAATAAATTATAATGTGAATATTTAATTAGTATGGTATTCTTCTAATATTTGTTATTGATAGGATGTATTTGATATTATTAATTTTGAGGAGGACTGCGTTCAGTGAGCTGTGGATGTTCATTTATCTTTGTATTTCAAGAAGTATCGTTATCACATCCATCAGCATTGGTACCATGTGATGCAGGATCATGAGGTGGAGGTAGCGCGGCACTGACCTTATGACAGTATTACTATGGATGATTGGACTGTCATATACCAGCAATACGAAGATCTGATATATCAGGTTGCACATCTAAACTTTTTTTTTAGAGTTTAATAATTGAATTATTTAGTCTTAAATTCAGTTTGTTACCTACTAATTTGACTGCTAACTGTATAGAGAAGATGTTCTCAGAATGTCGTGAATTGGATGAGACAGATCGTATCGCATTGTGGGGGTTTGAGGTCGTTCGCTTGTCACATGAAGCAGATTGTAAGTAATTTCTAATTAGTCTATTTTGACTCTTTAACTATTTAAAAATTTTTTAATTAATTATTCTCAAAGTACAGAAAGATGCTGAGAGTGACGAGCTTCCTGGTAGGATCGATATCTACCAGCGGATCCACCAGCAATGGTCAGGAGAGTGGACAATAGGGAGTCAGGAGCTTTTTGAAAGTTTTTTAATTATTTTTTTATTCACAGTTTGATTTTCAGTACAAAATTAAAATAGCTATAACTTTAATTTTTAGGATCGTATGATAGATATCAGACCAACCTACCCCTGAGGGCTCGACCGCATCCACAGATGATAAGATCTGTAATCAGGAGCTTGGTACGAGATCCTATTATGTTAGGGGTCTAGGGCATGGGATCATTGCTCTCTTATCCTCATGCTCATCCAGGGCTGACATCTATGCTACTTGTGATGCTCGACTGGTGGAGGTGCAAGGGTAGGCTAAGCAGTGAGCTGATGAGTTGACTGCATGTGTCAATGAGTACCAGCAATTTCAGATCTAGATGATGGGGCAGATAGCGTAGATGGAGTAGATGATGTAGCTGATGAGGCAGCAACAGATCGATCCAAGCTCATTCGAGCGCTCCCCTTCCTCAGCTAATACTTTTTAAATTTAATTTTCATAAAAAAATTTAATTAAATTAATAGTGATGAAAATATTTTTATCACAAATAATTATATTTGTGATAAAAAATTTATATCACTAATATTTTTAAATTTAATTTTTATAAAAAATTTTAATTAAATTAATAGCAATAAAAATATTTTTATCCCTATTAGTTTATTATTTATTAATGATAAAAATTTATGTCAAAAATTATCATATTTATGATAAAAAATTTACATCACTAATATTTTTTTAAATTTAATTTTTATAAAAATTTTTAATTAAATTAATAGTGATGAAAAAAATTTATCATAAATAATTATTTTTTATTAGCGACATAACATTTCATCGTAAATTATCTTTTTTTATGATTACAATTTTTCATCATAAATAGTTTTCAAAAAAATAATTTTTTTAATAATAAAAATTTTTCATCAATAATATTGATTATTTACGATGAAAATTTTTTTCTATCATAAAAAATTATCAAGGACACCATTATTTATGACTAACTATAGCGACGATAATTTCATCACTAATAACTATTAGCGATAAAAATTTATTATTAGTGATAATTTTTTTTCATCATTAATATCCTATTTTATTGTAGTGCCTATCTTTGGTGTTGTAGGCTGGGTGATATCAACAAGAATAGGATGAACAGGTTAGCTGAAGAAAGGATTCTTGATAAAGATGATTATGAATCATTACCTATCCATGAGTCTTGTTTACTTAGAAAGATGACCAAGTCACCTTTTACTGAAGAAAATGAACGAGCCAGTGATATTCTGGGTCTGGTACATATTGATGTATGTGGACCCATGAGCACATATGCCAGAGGAGGGTATAGCTATTTCATTACGTTCACAGAGGATCTATCTAGGTATGGATACATCTACTTGATGAAACACAAGTCCGAATTATTTGAAATGTTAAAATAATTCTGTAATGATGTAGAAAAATAAACTAAAAAAAATATTAAAACTTTTCGGTCTGACCAAGAGAGTGAATACCCTTCCAGTGAATTTCTGATATATCTAGGAGAGAATGAGATTTTCTCATAATGGACCCCTTTAGGGACACCACAGCATAATGGTATCTCAGAAAGGAGGAATCAAATCTTATTAGACATAGTTCGGTCAATGATGGGGTTTACAACTTTGTCGATGTCTTTTTGGGGATACATACTTGAAACAGCCTATCTTGTGCTCAATAATATTTTGAGCGAGTCAGTTAGTAAGATACCATATGAGATATGGTCAGGGCATAGGCCGAACCTCTCTTACTATAGGGTCTGGGGGTGTCCGGCTTATGTTAAATGGTTATAAATTGATAAGTTCGATCTTAGATCTAATAAATGCAATTTCATAGGATACCTTAAGAAAACAAGGGGATATTACTTTTACTTACCTGCTGAACAAAAGATATTTATCAGCAATAAGGCATACTTTTTAGAAAAAAAATTTCTTAGTGAAGGAATAAGTACCTCTAAAATTGAGCTTGACAATGTTTGACAAGTAAAAGAACCGACACTAATGATTGAATCTGAATCGGATTTGATAAGATCAAATCTAGAGCCTAATATACAAACATCTTTAAGGTGATTTGGTAGAGTACCATGTCAGCCGGATAGATACTTAAGTTTCTTGGTTCGGGATGGAGATCCTATTGAACTCGATGAGAACAATGAGGATCCAATCACCTACATAGATGTGATGCAGAGATCCAACTCTGATAAATGGCTTGAAGTCATGAAATCAGAAATGGAGTCTATGAAGGTGTTGGAAAACATATGCAATTTCATGCATGTATTTTAAAACTTTTTAAAATAAAATACAATAGAAGATAATTAGATTAATCATATTAATCTAACACACATATGATTTAATCATTAAATTAATCTACTCTAAGATCTATGACATGATATATTGTATATAAAATTTAAAAAATACTGAAGATAAAATTAGCATGCTGCATGTGAGCAATAGATCACATCTACTTCTAATCTGAGTTTAGAACTTGATACTTGAGCATGAGTCAATGATCGCCACTATTGAGAGATATGGTAAGGATGATCTTTACTAGTTGCTTGTAGCCGCACATGCATCCGACCTCTACGGAAAGTCCACTCGAAGTCCCAATCTGATCGATCTTCTTGGGAGTGCTAGTTCGCACGAAGAATTTCTTCTTGGCTGATCTGGATCTTTTTTTAAATCTCTGAGACCTTTCCAAAAATTAAAAATGGACTTCTGGAGGAGATGAAGAAGTGAAGAAAAGATGGAAAAGAAAATAATTTTCTTCTTATTTTTTCTTTCTTCCCAAAACCTTAGGATCAAATCTTAGAATTCTAGGTTTTGCACACATCCAAAGAGAGAGGACTCTCCTCTTTTTTTTTCTCATGCCAAGAAAAGATCGTTCTATTTTCTGGCCCCTCCTATATTCTACCATTGTCATTGATGACATCGAGAAAAGATCTTATCTTTATGCTAAATATTGCCTGTTTCTCATACTGGCTATATAGTTCGGTTTGGTTGGACATTTTGCAAAAACATACAAAGGATATCAACTGTGAACAAATAAGTATGTAAAGGTGAGCTCTTCTAGAGGAAAAGATTTATAATAGTCGGGTTCTCATTTGACATATAGTTTTTTCATGCATACATGCTGTTCAGTCACTTCTTTTATGTGGATTTAATCTGGTTCTCCTTCTAGTGTAAGAGGTTGTTCTCATGCTTATTTTATATTCAAAACCATTATGAAAGATTCAGTACCCAACCATTCTTATATTCGGACATTAATTTCCTTTCTAGTAAATAAAGATAATTTTTTTTCTTACAATAGATATTTGCCTCTATATAACTTTCTAAGAAAGATGTTAGTTCCAAACTTGCATAACTTTATAAGTGGCTCTCGAGTTGGGTTTTGCGATTCAAAGAGAGCTAGAGTGATGTTTTCTAGAGTGAGAAACACTGGTGATCCTGATAGGAGGAACAGGAGACTTTTGTTCCAAAATCCATTTGCACACTTGCCATATTCCTATCACTCATGATCTCGACGATCCTTTCTTAACTGGCAGGATGGGACTTACCCTCGAGGTGTTTAAAGCATATCGTAGTATATCAAAATTAATCTTACTCATTACTATATAGATAGGATGAGTCAGAATTGTATCCACAAAGATCTTAAGCTGATTATTTCAAAAATATAAATGAAAAAAATAGTAGATTGCAAAAAATAAAGAAAGAAACATAAAATTACAATAAAATTACTTTTCATTAATCAAATAAAAAAGCATATATAAAAAAAAATAAAATTATGATACAAGACAACTGAACCAAGTTGATCTTCTCGCTACACCCGATGGTGATGTGCTTCCTTAAATCCTTTCATCTTCCTCCGTGCAGATAGCAACAGGATGGCTAGAAGGTTTGGTACAGAAACTTCAAAGAAGAAAGATAGATGGAGTATAGAAATATGAGAAAGAATGGATAGCGGCACTAGGATTAGGATCTCTTCTAGATTTGATGGAAGGCATGCTAGGGTTAGTACCTCCCCTAGACTTATGGAGAAGAAAGGAGAGATGGGGGCAGTAGCTTGGAGAGAAACTTAAGGTGGGCTTGATGGGAAGAGAGAAAGGGAAGAACTTTAATGGAGGAGAGAAGGAAAAGATGATCCCCACAAGGGGGCTGATGTCTTGAGAAAGGAGGGCTAGGGGTGCTATTTATAGAGTGGGGAGGATAGCATTTTATGAAAAAGAAGATGGGAGCATGAATAAAGATCCTTGGATCTTCATGAAGAGTGATCTTTTAATTTGAGCCCTTGAGATTTAAGTCGTGTTCATACTTGGTTTCATTTATCTTCTAATCTGAGCCCTAGATTAGAGAGGTTGCTTCTTGACCCTTAATTTTTAAGTCACATTCATACTGGAATGGGAGCTGGTTACCTGGTTCACTCAAATCTGATCTGATTTAAGTTCAATTTGAATCATATGAATCCAAACTCTCAATTACCTGCAAAATAGAGTAGAGAGAATCAAATTCTTAATAAATAAAGTACAATTAATAGAATTATATATCTCTAATAATTTAATTCAAGTATTCATCACACCTTCCAACTTGAATTTTACTCGTCCTCGAGTAAAATAGATACATTAGTATTATGCACCAAATTATCTTTGAGTCAAAAGTTATCCTAGACATTCCTAACTATAGTAGATATTCGGCTAGACTATTAAAGATATACTTCATTGGATTATCAATTCGATCCAATTAGTGATTGAGTATTAGCCATAAAAATTTTTAGAGATATTTTTTTACCAACTTTTCACTCTACTCTTTAAATCTTCTAACTTGATGTGAGTAGGATTTATTGTCTTCTTACAATTTAGTCTCCTTATTATCTATTTTTTTATTTTTTTATTTTTTTTAAAAAGAGTTTAGTGCCATGTCTTAGTCTCTTGAGCCTTTTAGCTAACCCTTGTAGCAAGCTTTCAACCAATGACTCTCAAACTAATTGACTTTAGGTTATTAGGTGTAGAACACTCTGCAGGCTTACTGACTCGAGTCCAAGAAAAGCTACGAGGTGAGACAAACTCTATAACAATCTTTTAGCATCCTCACCTTTTGACATCAATTACAATACTTAGGAGAAGGAGTCCGGTTACTTAGTGAGACAATGCTAAATCTTTTTTTATTTTATCTTTTTTTTAGCAATAAAAAGAGATTTTTGCATACCTCAACCTTTCCACCCATACCTCCATGAAGTAGATTCTTCATCGAGATGGTGGGAAGAGGATTCTAGAATCACTTCAAAATTTAGTTTGATCTAAATTCTTTCATTAATTGGGCATCCTTAATAATTTCTTCTTCGATATCTCTAAAATTATTTAGACCGTTAATCACTCATTGATTAGGGTGCTGAGTTAACTTCAAATCGAGATAAAATTTAGATACACAAAACTAATTATTTCTGATCATACTCGAGGACTTAATTAAATTAGTTATTCTCTCTCCAACTTAATTTTTATTGTCCCTAATAGAAGAAGAGAATCATAATAAAATATAACAAGAAAGGATATCACCTGAGTTTAATGTGCGCATTCATTGTTGAGAGATCCTTCATTGCTGGATGTGGTGTGTTCTTGATTTCAACTGGTGTGAACATGGCTCTCCCCCCAACTTGGCTATTAGCATCATTTATCCACTCCACTATAGAGATTCAACTTGGCTAATTATTTTTCTCAAGATTTCTATAAAATAAAAAAAAATTAAAAATATTGCATAAGCTAGGTTGCCTCCTAAAAAGTGCTAAGTTTAACATCTTCAGCTGGATACTATGAGAGAGTCCCTCCTATAACTAACTTGGGTACATCCCTCAAAGAGTCAAAAAGATAGGGCTAATTAAGAGGCTTTGTCATCATGGCAGAAAAACATCGGGAGAGTGTTCTATGACGATTAGCCCGAACCAATAGAATGTACTGAGCAAGTATGCAATTCCAGAGACTAACAATATTCTCATAATTTTACTGATGATTGAAAAAGGATTGTGTTTGTTGAACTGAGATTAGGATTGGCAGTTTAAGAGTTTTTTCAATAATAATTTGATCTACTCTAATCTCTGTCGTGGATATGATATATTTTGGCATCATCTCTTTCTAATCTATAGCATGGTATTTTTTCTAAATTAATACTAAATCTGTCTTCATATATCGTTTTAACATCATAGAAAGATTTTGGAGACAGTCTTTGAAAATAATGTCAAAAATAGAGAAATCAGTTACAAAAATCTCAATATCATTATCCCTCATTTCAAAGATATCCCATCCAACAGCTTCTTTATGTACTTTTAGAATACCTATAAGTTGGACTTCCTGATTAGGGATCATTAGAAGGGTGTCAGTAGGTGCGTCAGGAAGTGGCTTTAGTTCTAAAGTCGGGGGTGATTCTAACAAGAGAGTTATTGGGAGGTTAGGTGATGGCTCATATTTTTCGATCCAAAGTAGGGTGGTTTTAGGATAGGGCGTATTGACTAGATCATTTATTTTTGTGATATATCCATCGACATCAAAATCGTCCATCCTGAAGTGAGTTAAATAGAGATCTAAATAATCTTGAGAAAGAATTATGGGTGTAACTTCCTTTATTACATTATTCATTGGTGTTCCTTAGGTAGTTTCAATTAATTCCATTTTATCAATTTGTCTATTCTTCCCATAAAAAGAAGTGGGTGATTCTAGGGCATTTGGAAAGGGGGCGATAGGTAGGTAGGATAATGATGGAATTAGTTTGTCCCACCATTCAAATTTTTCTCTAGATGTTTCTATCTTAGTCAAATTATTTGTATTGATTGTTTTAGTTATATAGGGTTGTTTTAGGACCATTTCATTTTGGAGAGTCATAATCGATTGTTCCAAAAAAATTATAGTGATATTAAAATTCTTAGCCAGGTATTATCTCTCAGGATCACTCTCAAGCTGACTAAGCAGCTTTTCTTCCACCTCCTTATGGATTGTAATTATGGATCGATTGACTTGAATTTTTATTTTAGCTAGGGCACTACAAGAAAATAAGTTATTAGCTATGAAAAATTTTCATTGCTAATAAGCCAAATTCATTGCTAATAATAATTAGCAATGAAAATTTTATCGCTAAAATTTTATCGCAAAAAATATCATCATTGATAATATTTTATGATGAAAAGTCTATTTTCATTGTCAATAACCTTAATTTGCAATGAAATATTTTAGTCATAAAAAATAAAAAAAACTTATAAAAAATAATTTGCGATGAAAATAATAGTCGCTAATAATAATTAATAGTGATGAAAATATATTCATCACTATTATTCACTTTTAGCAATGAAAATTTTTTGTCACAAAAAATTTTATTTAATGAAAAAATAATAATTAAAAAACTTTAGCGACTAATATTTACATCGTAAATAAATATTTTTTTGATGAAACTTTACACTGTTAATAAGTATTTGCAATGAAAATTTTTCATCACTCTTAATTATATATTTTTTAAAAAATTAAATCATTTTTGTAAATTTTTTTATAATGAATATTTCATCGATAATAATTCCATCGCTAATTATTTTTTTTAAATTTTGGATATATTTTTTTAAGTCATATGTATAATATTTTTTATAAATTAAGAAATTGATATAATAAAATAATAAATAAATTTTATTATTTTATTATATCAAATTAAAATTATAAGAGTTTTAAAAAAAATACATCAAAGAACCGTCACATATCGACATATGGAGAACGAGGTGGGGATGGGGAATGCTCGATGGAGCTCGGACCGACGATGGAGCTCAGATCGGCTTGCTGCTGCCTTAACATCTAGATCGTCTGCTCCATCTGCACCATCCGATCCATCATCTGGATCTAAAACTGCTGATACTGGTCGATGCATTCAGTCAGCTTCTGAGCTCACTGCTCAGCTTGCTGTCGATCCTCGACAGCCTGCCTCTGCACCTCCATCAACCAAGCTTGGTACGTAGAATGGATCTCAACCCTAGATGATCGTGAAGATGAAGGAGCAGTGATCCCATATCCTAGACCCCTAACATAACAGGATCTCATACCGAGCACTTGATCACAGATCTCATCATCTGTGGGTGTGGTCGAGTCCTCAGGGGTAGGCTGAGATCTCATGTCGGTCATAAGATCTTGAAAATAAAAATTAGAGTTATTTTAATTTTTTAATAAAGATCAAATTATGAATAAAAAATTAATTAAAAAATTTACAAAGAGCTCCTGGCTCCCCGTCGTCCACTCCTCCAACCGTCGCTGGTGGGTCCGCTAGTAGATATCGATCCTACCAGGAAGCTCGTCACTCTCAGCATCTCTCTGCAATTTGAGAATTATTTAAAAAAAAATTAAATAACTAAAAAAATATATCATAATTAAAAATTTAAAAAATACGTACCATGTGCTCCATGTGGTGAGCAAATGATCTTGAATTTCCATAATGCGGTATGGTCTGTCTCGGTCAGTTCACCGCATTCTGGGCACATTGTCTTTGTAAAATTAATAGTAAAATTAGTAGATAACAAATATAATTTAAGAATAAATGATTAAATCATTAAAATCTAAAAAAAATTTAGATGTGTAACCTGATATGTCGGATCCTCGTAATGCCGGCATATAGTAGTCCAATCGTCGATGGTGATGCTGTCGTAGGGCTGCAGCTACACTGCCTTCTGCCCATCAACCTGCACCACCTAGTACCAATGCTGATGCATGTGACTACGATAATCCTTGAAGTACAAGGATAGATGGGTATCGATCGCTCGCCTCACATGATCATCCTCGAAATCGATGATGTCAAATACACCCTGCTAATAACAAACATTAGAAGAATACTATGCAAATTAAATATTCGTAATATAATTTATTTTATCTGTAAGTGGGTATAGAAAATCTGTCTCAAAGTCGGGACAACATGATGCCAATCGAAGAGCATCACCGGGGCATAGCTGTGGCATATGATGCCCAGCTCGGTCTGCCATGGCTCACACCATCCCCTAATGGGTCTGGTGTAGCCGGCCGGTATCTCTATCCGGAGATGCTATCTCGGGTACTCACATCTCCAATACTTTAAAGCAAAGTTCTTCGATGGACCTCGCCCTTGCCTGACCATCCATGTAGATTGACCTGAAACAACAAGAAATAAATCATTAGTATGATCCAAATAAAAGAATCAAATTTGATTATATATAAAGTATAATGATTAATACCACTAGGACCAACCTCATTGGGACCTGGCTCAGTCACAGTCGGCTCACTGGGACCTGCCAGTGCAGGACCCTCTAACACTAGAGCCGGTGAGGCCATGGAGATCGATGAAGGTGCCTCAACCTCCGAGCTGTCTACAGGTAACTGTGAACGCGACCGTCGTCGTCTATCTCCTGATGCCATATCTACAAGAATTGAGTTATAAAAAAATATAATATTATATAATAATAATAATAATCAAATAATATTCTAATAAATATAATTATATCGCATACCATTATTGTGACATAAAATTGAACGAAGAATAAAGATCTACTCATCAATATTCGTATCTTCCTCGATGTGTAGATCCTCGTCCGAATCACAGTAATCGATATATGTATCATCTTCTATCTTATCGTCATTTATGAACTGATCGTCGCCCTCCGACTTATCCAGATTAGATACAAAATAAGCTTCAACTTCGTTGGATAGGAGATCAGTCCTATTCATAGGTGCCGTTATAAGTTCTTCATCAACCAAATACTCGACTGATGTTTGTTCTTCTTGTTGAAAAGCTTCCTCTTCATGTAAATCCAAAATTTCATCCATCTCTAATCAAGTTGGTATGTTATGTACGCCTCTAGGTATTATTTTTTGTATGACATGCCAATTACCTCGATACTTTAGGTCTTTCAAATATATTACTTGTTTCATTTGAGTTGCTAATATGTATGGCTCATTTTGGTACCATGTTCGTGCAAGATTTACACTGATAAATTATGAATCGATATGAATCCCAATCTTTTTATTACTGATATCCCACCATTCACACTGAAACAAAAATACAGAATTACTGGACCCATATTTCAATTCTATGATATCTACCAGTACACCATAATAATCAATCTCTTCTTCTTCTTCATTTTCTGTTGTAGCAATTTCACTATTCTGAGTCTGTCGTTGCATCTCAAGCTCCCTTGTGTGAAATCTCATTCATCCAATGATACAGGATGTGTAATGATTAATCCTTCGATCGGGATCATATGCTAAATCATGCAACTCATCGATTGCACCCACTTCTTTATTGAAATACTTATGTTTCATCTGCATCATAAGATAAAAAATTATATTAATTTAAATAATATTATTTATAAGTAAATAAATAATATATCACTAATATAACTTACAAGATCATCAAACTATTTTATAAATTCTCTCTTATGTCGATCATCAGCATCCGTATTATTCTCTCTACATAGTATACTCTTATGCTCACTATAAGAAGTTATAATTTTTAATTTTACATTGATATAAAAAAAAATTTTGATCATTAAATAGTATCGTAAGATGATACTTACTCAATAAAATCTTCAATTTCTTCATAATTATTTAGAATGTGAAAATGTGCCTTGGATAGCTTGTTCACGTCCATAAATTCAAATTTTTTTGCACCAATAGGTCAAACTGTTTGTTTAAATATAGACAACATTGGCACATTGTCATCCTATTCATAATCTGCATTATGATCTGCACAATTGAATCTTGTTTTGATATCATCAAGATACATCGAGTAGAATGTGACAGACTCGATAGCTACATATGCTTTCGCTACAGACCCTTCAGGCCTTATTTTATTGCACACATATTTTTTTAAGGTGCACAAGAATATGTAAACAAAAATAAATTTAAATTTTATAAATATATTTACATCTTATAATTGATATGATAAAATATATATAACTTCTTTACCTTTCAATAGGATACATCCATCGATAATATATCGGTCCAATCAAAAGAGCTTTCTTTGTAAGATGGATAGCCAGATGCACCATAACATCAAAAAATGATGGTGAAAAATTTTTTTCTAACTTACAAAGAATGAGTACGATATCTTTTTCTGTTCTTTCAAGTAAGTTAATCTTCAATTTTTGGCAATATAGTTCTCGAAAGAACACTCCCAGCTCAATCAATGCAGTTTGAACATCACCACCCAAATAGCCACGCATGACCACAGGAAGCAAACTTGCATCATCATATAGGAGTCATGACTTTTCATGTCAGAGATATTATCGTTGTTGTTTCCAATACACCACGATACATTTAAAGCGTATGCATCAGAAAACTTTATAATTTTGAACCATCCACAGAAATTTTTCTTTTCCTCTCCAAATAGTGAATAACATATGGATGGCATAAAAAATCTCTCACCTCGATGAACTAAATGCAACTCCAACCGAATTCTCATTTCCTACATATCAAGATGAGCTTTTGTACCATCTTTTATTTTTTTTAGAATATTCAATATAGTACCGATGATATTATCATAAATATTCTTTTCAATGTGCATTACATCTAGATTATGATGAAGTAGTAGCTACTTCTAATATGGTATTTGAAAAAGATGCTTCGCTTCATCCAATTCAGCTCAGCTTCAGTACGCTTCCATTTGCGAGTATCCGATGTTTTTTCAAATTGGATATTTTCAATGACTTCAAGTTGTTCTAAAATTTTTGGTCTACCTAACTCCTTAGGTGGCGGATGTCGATCGGACTAACTATCAAAGAATTGATTATAACGGATCCTCCAAGAATGATTAGCAGGAAGAAACCGTCGATGACCCATAAAACATATTTTTCATCCGTGCTTTAAATGTAAGGAGGATGCATCCCTATTGCATATTGGACATGCCAGATATCCTTTGGTGGTCCATTCAGATAAATTTTCATATGCTGAAAAATTATTTATAGTCCATGTTGGGCATAAAATACCCTCGGCCGAAGTTCTTGGCAGGGTCGACCCTCGCGAGTCTCTTCCGACTTTCAACAACTGTTGGTGAGCTCCCGTCGCTCCGCCCGAACTCCTACGGGAGCCAGGCTCCATCCACGATTTCTGCAGCAAGGAGGACTCCGCCCGGACTCCTACGGGAGCCGGACTCCGTCCACGACTTCTACACCAAGGAGGACTCCGCCCGGACTCCTACGGGAGCCGGGCTCCATCCACGACTTCTACACCAAGGAAGACTCCGCCCGGACTCCTATGGGAGTCGGGCTCCGTCCGCGACTTCTACACCAAAAAAGACTCCGCCCGGACTCCTACGGGAGCCGGGCTCCGTTCGCAACTTCTACACCAAGGAAGACTCCGCCCGGACTCCTACGGGAGCCGGGCTCTGTCCGTGACTTCTACACCAAGGAAGACTCCGCCCGGACTCCTACGGGAGCCGAGCTCCGTCCGCGACTTCTACACCAAGGAAGACTCTGCCCGGACTCCTACGGGAGCCGGACTCCGTCCATGATTTCTGCAGCAAGGAAGACTCCGCCCGGACTCATACGGGAGCCGGGCTCCGTCCATGACTTCTACACCAAGGAAGACTCCGCCCGAACTCCTACGGGAGTCGGGCTCCATCCACGATTTCTGCAGCAAGGAGGACTCCGCCCGGACTCCTGTGGGAGCCGGGCTCCATCCGCGACTTCTACACCAAGGAAGACTCCACCCGGACTCCTACGGGAGCTGGGCTCCATCCACGACTTCTACACCAAGGAAGACTCCGCCCGTACTCCTACGGGAGCTGGGCTCCGTTCATGATTTCTGCAGCAAGGAGGACTCCGCCCGGACTCCTACGGGAGCCGGGCTCCGTCCGCGACTTCTACACCAAGGAAGACTCCGCCCGGACTCCTACGGGAGCCAGGCTCCGTCCACGATTTCTGCAGCAAGGAGAACTCCACCCGGACTCCTACGGGAGCCGGGCTCCGTCCACGACTTCTACACCAAGGAAGACTCCGCTCGGTCTCCTACGGGAGCCGGGCTCCATCCATGATTTCTGCAGCAAGGAGGACTCCGCCCGGACTCCTACGGGAGTCGGGCTCCGTCCACGACTTCTACACCAAGGAAGACTCCGCCCGGACTCCTACGGGAGCCGGGCTCCGTCCACGATTTCTGCAGCAAGGAGGACTCCGCTCGGACTCCTACGGGAGCCGGGCTCCATCCATGACTTCTACACCAAGGAAGACTCCACCCAGACTCCTACGGGAGCCGGGCTCCGTCCATGACTTCTACACCAAGGAAGACTCCGCCCGGACTCCTACGGGAGCCGGGCTCCGTCCATGATTTCTGCAGCAAGGAGGACTCCGCCCGGACTCCTACGGGAGCCAGGCTCCATCCGCGACTTCTACACCAAGGAAGACTCCGCTCGGACTCCTACGGGAGCTGGGCTCCATCCACGATTTCTGCAGCAAAGAGGACTCCGCCCGGACTCCTACGGGAGCTGGGCTCCATCCACGACTTCTGCACCAAGGAAGACTCCGCCCGGACTCCTACGGGAGTCGGGCTCCATCCATAATTTTTGCAGCAAGGAGGACTCCGCCCGGACTCCTACAGGAGTCGGGCTCCATCCGCGACTTCTACACCAAGGAAGACTCCGCCTGGACTCCTACGGGAGCCGGGCTCCGTCCGCGACTTCTACACCAAGGAAGACTCCGCCCGGACTCCTACGGGAGCCGGGCTCCATCCATGATTTCTGCAGCAAGGAGGACTCCACCCGGACTCCTACAGGAGCCGGGCTCCATCCATGACTTCTACACCAAGGAAGACTCCGCCCGGACTCCTACGGGAGCCGGGCTCCGTCCATGATTTCTGCAGCATGGAGGACTCCGCCCGGACTCCTACGGGAGTCGGGCTCCGTCTGTGACTTCTACACCAAGGATGACTCCGCCCGAACTCCTACGGGAGCCGGGCTCCATCCGCGACTTCTACACCAAGGAAGACTCCGCCCGAACTCCTACGGGAGTCGGGCTCCGTCCATGATTTCTGTAGCAAGGAAGACCCCGCCCGGGCTCCTACAGGAGCCGGGCTCCATCCACGACTTCTGCCACTGGTAAGCCTCGTCCAGACTCCTACAGGAGCCGGACTTCATTTTTTATTTCGAATATTGCAGGAAGGCTCCGCCCGGACTCCTACAGGAGCCGAACTCCGCCTACGACCCCCAACTGCAAGAAAACTATGTCCGGACTTTTACGAGAGTCAGACTCCGTCTTCTATCCCGACTGCGGGAAGACCTCATCCAAACTCCTACGGGTGCCGGACCTCGCTACCGACTCCAACCGAACTTCGGCCAACAAGTTTGGATCCCCTGACAAGCCACAGTAATGGACACCACTGCTCCACTCCTTGCGGCGGACCCTGCATAGCCCCATTACTCCCTGACAAGCCGTATTAACGGCCACGACTCTGCTCCACTCCCTGCGGCGGATTCTGTGCGAGTCCACCACTCCCTGACGAGTCACGACAGCGGACGTCGCTCGATTCCCCGTAACTGATTCCACGTAGCGAGCCACGATGATAGCCACGATCCCACTCCACTACCCTCCACAATAAATTCCTCCTGACTCTGGGTGGCCCACTACCAGACGGTTACAGGCGTCGCTATCAATTTGTTGCCCCCTCCGTCTATAAAAGGGAAACCCCATATACGTTATTCTATAAGCTCTCATTTTTACCTAAAAACTCTGCTAAAATTTTCGTTCGAGCACTCCATTCTTGTTGAGACAGAGAACTGACTTGAGCATCGGAGGGTCTTGCCGGAGCAACCCCACCTCCGGTTTAGACTTCTTTTGCAGATCCCGACGGCGACCGCGACTCCCTCGACTCCAGCTTCTCTGGCACAAGTGAATTTTTGCACCAACAGGATTAGCGCTAGAGGAAGGGGCTGTGTCTTCGCAGCATCCTTATTCTTAAAGGAGCGCTCAACGGGACCACCTCCGGTCATCTTCTCCGGCACCCACTCCTCCTTTCCCCCACTGGATCCTCGCCCGATGCCTTCTCGCGAAGCATCCGCACAGCTACCCACGGCCTCCGCGGCCATATCTCGGACCCCGGTCTCGCCTCTGGTTTCCCAGGCCTCGCGCCCTCTGGCTATGGTCACCGGCATGGAGTGGCCGGGCGATCGGCCTCCGACGGATTTTGCCAACACCATCTCGGGAGGATCCCGGCAGAAAATGACCAACATACCGACTGTATCCCCCAAGCGGCAAAAGACTGAAGAGCCCATAACCTTTACCGAAGAAGATACTCAGGGAGTCCAATTCCCTCATAGTGACGCGGTCGTAGTTTCCTTGAATATAGCAAATTACGACATCCGTCACGTTCTTGTCGACAATAGAAGTTCGGCCGACATCTTGTTCTACGATGCCTTTTCAAGAATGTCCACTCTTGACAGCCATCTGAGGCTGATTAGCTCCCCATTGGTAGGGTTTACCGGTGACGCCGTTCCGACGGAAGGAATAATAATTTTGACTGTGGCCGCAGGTCAATATCCAAGGCAATCCAGGGCCCTGGTGAATTTCTTGGTGGTGAAGGCGCCATCCGCCTACAATGCAATCCTCGACCGACCTGGCCTCAATGCTCTCCGAGCCATCGTATCGACCTACCATTTGAAGTTGAAGTTCTCCACCAACCAGGGGACCGGAGAGGTCCAGGGAGACCAAGCCCTGGCCAGACACTGCTACAATATAGCCTTGCGAAGAAGCGATCAATCTGACTCCTGCCCCGTCGATGGACTGGATGCTCGCGATGACCTCACCGAAGAGAAGGGCGCCCCAATCGAAGATCTGGTACCAATCCCTTTGAACGACAGGAATGCGGAGCATGTAGCGATGATCGGCTCCAACCTAGGGGAGGAGGTGCGGACGCGTCTCATTGATTTTCTACGAAGGAATGCAGATGTTTTCGCTTGGATTCCAGCAGACATGCCGGGGATTGACACGGAAGTCATGGAGCATCATCTGACCGTCGATCCACAGCATCGATCGATGAAAGAAAAAATCCAAAATCATGCTCCGAAGAGGCAGAAGGCGATAGCCGAGGAAGTGGATAAGCTCCTTAAGGCCAGATTCATTAAGGAAGTCAATTATCCTGATTGAATTTCCAACGTTGTCCTGATCAAAAAAGCAAACGGCAAGTGGAGGATGTGCATAGACTTCAAAAAGCTGAATAAGGTCTGTCCGAAGGACAGCTACCCCCTTCCCAGAATCGATCAACTGGTGGACGCGACCTCGGGCCATGAGCTCTTCACCTTCATGGATGCGTTCTCCGACTATAATCAAAATAGAATGGCACCAGAAGATGAGGAAAAGACAGCTTTCATCACTAATCATGGCCTTTACTGCTACAGGGTCATGTCTTTCGGCCTCAAGAATGCGGGCACAACCTACCAACGGTTGGTGAACAAAATCTTCAAGGAGCAGATCGGCCGTAACATGAAGGTCTACATGGACGATATGCTCGTAAAAAGCAAATCTTCTAGAGATCATGTCGCCGACCTCGAGGAGACCTTCGACGCCCTCCGAAAATATAGAATGAAGCTGAACCCAACTAAATACGCTTTCGACGTAACCTCAGGAAAATTCCTGGGCTTCATGGTATCAGAGCGCGGGATCGAGGCCAATCTCGAGAAAATTTGCGCCATCCAAGAGACGGCCACCCCAAAGTCGATAAAAGAGGTTCAGCACCTCACGGGGAGGATAGCGGCCCTTAATCACTTCGTCACAAGGTCGGCCGAACGGTGCTTACCCTTCTTTCAAACCCTCAAGCAGTCAAAGAACTTCTGTTGGACCTCTGAGTGCCAACAGGCGTTCGAAAAACTAAGGAGCTACCTTGGCTCACCCCCGCTGTTAGCAAAGCCTGAGCCTGGGGAGGAGCTATTTTTATACCTGGCGGTCTCTCCCATGGCTCTCGCGGCCGTCCTTGTCAAAGAAGAGGCGAAGGTCCAGCGGTCGATCTACTACATCAGCCGTGCTTTGAGGGACGTCGAGACCAGGTACACCAAATTAGAAAAACTGACTTACGCCTTGTTGATCGCAGCCTGGAGGCTCCGATCCTATTTTCAAGGACACACCGTGACGCTGCTCACTGATCAACCGATCAAGGCAATCTTGCACCGGGCGGACGCCTCTGGGAGGATGGCAAAATGGGCGATCGAGCTCACAGAATTCGACATCAACTATCGATCCAGGCCAGCGGTGAAGGCTCAAATATTGGCAGATTTCATAGTAGAGTGTACCATCTCAGAGGAGGCTGAACCTGAACAAAGCAAAGTTGACGACCTGAAGTTCCAACCGAACTCCTCCGAAGAAGAGGCCGATCCCTCTGATCGCTTTTGGACCCTCTATGTGGACGGATCTTCCAACATGTCAGGAGCAGGTGCAGGCCTGATCTTGGTCAGTCCGGAGGGAGTCATCACGGAATATGTTCTGCATTTTGAGTTCCCCGCAACGAACAACGGAGCGGAATACGAAGCTCTGATCGTAGGACTGAGGATCGCCAAAGAGCTGGGAATAAGTCAGCTCCGGGTGCACAGTGACTCTCAACTAGTGGTGGGACAGGTCAGCGGGAGTTATGAGGTGCGGGAGGACAGTATGGCCAAATACCTTGAGAAGGTAAAGGGGCTCACCCCCGTCTTTAGCAGCTTCAACATTAGACAGATCCCGAGGTTGGAAAATACCAGGGCTGACCTTCTCTCCAAGCTGGCGACGTTGGCTCCGGCCGAATTGCCAAAAGGCATCCTCTTTGAAGTTCTAAAACACCCGAGTACAGAAGAATCACGGCCTGTGATGGAGATTGACCACGAGCCCAGCTGGGTCGACCCACTGATAATCTATCTCAGAGATGGAGTTCTCCCCCAGGATGCGAAAGAAGCTCGAAAGCTCCGAAACCAAGCCTCTCGGTACATCCTTTATGAGGGCAAATTGTACAAGAGATCATACTCCTTGCCCCTCTTAAAATGCCTCCGGCCTTCGGAGGCTGACTACGCCTTGTGGGAAGTGCATGAAGGAATCTGCAGAAACTATTTGGGAGCTAGATCTTTATCCCACAAGTTGCTCCACCAAGGGTATTACTGGCCGACAATGCATCATGATTCGATCGAATATGTCAAAAAGTGTGATCGATGCCAGAGATACGCCAACGTCCAGAGACAGCCCGCCACCGAGCTCACACCCTTGAGTGCCCCATGGCCTTTTGCACAATGGTGGATGGACATCCTTGGCCCCTTTCCCATGGCGCCTGGGCAGAGAAAGTTTCTCCTTGTAGTGATCGACTACTTCACCAAATGGGTCGAAGCCGAACCACTAGCAAAAATCACAGAAGCCAAAGTGCAAGATTTCGTCTGGAAGTCGATCGTGTGTAGGTTCGGTCTGCCTAGAACCCTAATCACTGATAATGGACGGCAATTCGCGGGAGCGAAATTCGTCGAATTCTGTGAAGATCTAAACATCTCCCACAACTTCACATCAGTGGCCCATCCCCAGGCGAATGGCGAAGCTGAGGTGACCAACAAAACCCTTTTGCAGGGGATTAAGACAAGGCTCGAAAAAGCGAAGGGAACTTGGGCGGACGAACTTTATCATGTGTTGTGGGCGTATCGAACTACCCAGAGGCTACCTACGGGGGAGACCCCCTTTGCCTTAGCCTTCGGTACGGAAGCCGTCATCCTAATCGAGCTTAAACTCCCATCGGCACGAGTCGTGGCGTTCGACGAACATCAAAATTTGCAAAGTCTTAGAGCCAACCTCGACCTGCTAGAAGAAAGACGGAAGATAGCTCAGGTTTGAATGGCAGCCTACAGACAGAAAGTCGCTCGATATTACAACGCCCGGGTCAATAACAAAGCCTTTAGAGCTGGAGATCTAGTGCTTCGACGAGCCGCTGTCTCGCAACCTCAGGATCGGGGGAAACTCGCCCCAAACTGGGAAGGACCGTATGAAGTCAAAGAAGTAGTCCAGCCCGAAACTTATTATCTTAAGGAACTCGGAGAAGCCGACCTTCCGCGACCGTGGAGCTCGAAAAACTTACGGATGTACTACCAATAACTTCATTTTAATTAAAAGTTGCATACCTGTATGTCTTTGGACAATTCAAACAAACCACATCAGAAATGAAAGGGAAACCTCGTCCCGACAAAGTCGAAGGCCCGGTTCCATTTAGACCAGATGGGGGGAGAGGCCCTGCAACGCCCATATGCGCCCCCACAGCCCTGTTAGGGACAGGAGGAAAACCTTGCCCTAACTTGAGCAAAGTCGAAGGCCCGGTTCCATTTAGACCGGATGGGGGGAGAGGCCCTACAACGCCCATATGCGCCCCCACAGCCCTGTTAGGGACAGGAGGAAAACCTCGCCCTAACTTGAGCAAAGTCGAAGGCCCGGTTCCATTTAGACCGGATGGGGGGAGAGGCCCTGCAACGCCCATATGCGCCCCCACAGCCCTGTTAGGGACAGGAGGAAAACCTCACCCTAACTTGAGCAAAGTCGAAGGCCCGGTTCCATTTAGACTGGATGGGGGGAGAGGCCTTGCAATGCCCATATGCGCCCCCACAGCCCTGTTAGGGACAGGAGGAAAACCTCGCCCTAACTTGAGCAAAGTCGAAGGCCCGGTTTTATTTAGACCGGATGGGGGGAGAGGCCCTACAATGCCCATACGCGCCCCCACGGCCCTGCTAAGGACAGGAGGAGAACCTCGCCCTAGATTGAGCGAAGTCGAAGGCCCGGACTCCTACGGGAGCCGAGCTCCGTCCGCAACTTCTACCACGAGGAGGACTTCGCCCGGACTCCTACGGGAGCCGAGCTCCGTCACCAACTTCAATCGGTGGTAAGCTCCGACCGGACTCGTACGGGAGCCGAGCTCCGTCCACAACTCCAATCACAGGGAGGACTCCATCCGGACTCCTACGGGAGCCGGGCTTCGTCACTAACTTCAACTGCTGGTGATCTTCACCCAGACTCCCACGGGAGCCGAACTTCACCCCGACTTCACCTACAGGAGCCAAACTCCCGTGGCCTCGTTGAGAGTGGAGAAAAATTTCTAGCGAAAAAGAAAAAGGAAGGCGATGGGCCACATCAGTGATGATTGGAAAACAAACAGCATCCAAGGTGCAGAGAACCCACCACAGCAGGGATTGGGGCTCCCATCAGGAGTCCCAGCTTTCAAGGAAGCTTTCGACGCAAATCCAAGGTAGGATAACTTCCTCAGGGTGACGGAAGCTTGGACCTCCGAGCTCAAGCCCTGAGGGGGACACCAAGCCCGAATGGCCCCCAGGCGAGTCTGTGGCCACTGACGGAGAAAATGGGTCGATGCGATGGCAACCGGGTATCTCCGAACGATGCAAAAATCAAAAAGGAGCTCGGCAAACGATAATTCAACATGAATAAAAGGGCCACCGGTGGCCTTAGGATGATGTTAAAAAAAAAAAAGAGAAGAGAAAAAAGAAGAAGAGAGAAGAAAGAAGAAGAAAAGATGAGAAAAGGAAGGAAGTTCGACAGACAACAATTCGATGCAAAGTGCGGACGAGGTAACAAAAGCTCCTTCTCATTTTTCAACTAACAAGATGTACGTTACAAGACCCGGAGGGCCAGCAAAGAATACATTATTACAAGGCCTGAGAACACGGCTTGGAAAGGATACACCGGAGGCCGCTTCAAGCTGCAAACTTCTCTTCCCGTTTCTGTCATTCCCAGCTATATTTTCCAGTGCATGTGGCAGGCCTATCGGCTCTCGCCCCGTCTTGTTTCGCTCCACCTCCCAAGTCCCAATCCTAGGGGGAAAAGGATGGGATAGATTCCAGGGGGCAGTAAGGGCAACGGCAGCAGCGACGAAGACCTATTTCAAGAAGAACCGGAGTCATCCTGGAGGCAGCAGTGGCGCCAGAGATATGCGCCATCACCGAATGCTTCGTGATAGCCGCCGTCCAAAATGCTCCGGCAAGATCGGCATGCGCTACTTCCACCGTTTCCACAACAAGTTTTACTGCCCCACCGTCGATGCCGACCGCTTCTGGTCCCTCGGCCCCGACGACATCAAGGATCCCGCCACAGCTTGTGACAACAGCTCTGCCCTCCTGACCGGTATCACCCCATCTTGCTACTCCAAAATTTTCGGGCAGAACGCCTTTACTGGCGGTCTCCGTTATTAAACCCCTGTTGTTGAAGGAATCCTTCCTCGAGCCCCCTTTGAAACGACGGGGACCTTCGGCGGCCGCTCGATGACCGGGGAACTTGCGGACCGCAGTTCTCCTCCTTTCCTTCCTCCAAGCCCTTGCCATCCCCTTGAGGATGGCCTCCAGAGTGGAGGACATGGCGGGGAAACCCCTTAGAGAGGAATCGGGGGGCTGAAGACGGCAAAGACCGGTGCGGAGGACGCTCGGAGTTGTCAGGGGCACCGAGGGAGTGGCTGAGTAGCTAGGCTCTCAGACGAAAGAAAGGTGCCGTCCTTTTGGCGGAGTAAAACCCCAAAGAAAGGGTAAGGGATTTAAATAGGCAGCGGATCTTAGCGCGATTATGATGGCGGGCATCTCCAGACCAACCGGCGCTTACCACGTGTCCCACGTGTCCTGCTTGCCGCTATAGAGGATTGACTGTTCGTAAATTTCCATGGCACGTTGCTTGGGATCGCATCTCGGTGGGAGTCCCGAAAAGACTCTTCGGGTCGCCCTAATCGAAAAAAGGGCTCTGGCATGCGTGCATTAAATGCCGACATATCTGAGGACGGTTGCGCCCGGATGTCAGGGGGAGAACTTCGGCTGCGACAACCTCTCCGTACTTCCTTCATTCGAAATTCAAACTCGAAAGTGGGGGGAATGGTGTTGGGCATAAAATACCCTCGCCTGAAGTTCTTGGCAGGGTCGACCCTCGTGAGTCTCTTCCGACTTTCAACAACTATTGGGGAGATTTCGTCGCTCCGCCCGGACTCCTACGGGAGCCGGGCTCCATCCACGATTTCTGCAGCAAGGAGGACTCCGTCCGGACTCCTACGGGAGTCGGGCTCCGTCCATGACTTCTACACCAAGGAGGACTCCGCCCGGACTCCTACGGGAGTCGGGCTCCATCCACGACTTCTACACCAAGGAAGACTCCGCCCGGACTCCTACGGGAGCCGGGCTCCGTCCGCGACTTCTACACCAAGGAAGACTCCGCCCGGACTCTTATGGGAGCCAGGCTCCGTTCGCGACTTCTACACCAAGGAAGACTCCGCCCGGACTCCTACAGGAGCTGGGCTCCGTCCGCGACTTCTACACCAAGGAAGACTCCGCTCGAACTCCTACGGGAGTCGGGCTCCGTCTGCAACTTCTACACCAAGGAAGACTCCGCCCGGACTCCAACGGGAGCCGGGCTCCGTCCATGATTTCTGCAGCAAGGAGGACTCCGCCCGGACTCCTACGGGAGCCAGGCTCTGTCCACGACTTCTACACCAAGAAAGACTCCGCCCGGACTCCTACGGGAGCCGAGCTCCATCCATGATTTCTGCAGCAAGGAGGACTCCGCCCGGACTCCTACGGGAGCCGGGCTCCGTCCGCGACTTCTACACCAAGGAAGACTCCGCCCGGACTCCTACGGGAGCTGGGCTCCGTCCACGACTTCTACACCAAGGAAGACTCCGCCCGGACTCCTACGGGAGCCGGGCTCCGTCCATGATTTCTGCAGCAAGGAGGACTCCGCTCGGACTCCTACGGGAGCTGGGCTCCGTCTACGACTTCTACACCAAGGAAGACTCCGTCCGGACTCCTACGGGAGCCAGGCTCCATCCATGATTTCTGCAGCAAGGAGGACTCCGCCCGGACTCCTACGGGAGCCGGGCTCCGTCCACGACTTCTACACCAAGGAAGACTCCGCCCGGACTCCGACGGGAGTCGGGCTCCGTCCATGATTTCTACAGCAAGGAGGACTCCGCTCGGACTCCTACGAAAGTCGGGCTCCATCCACAACTTCTACATCAAGGAAGACTCCGCCCGGACTCCTACGGGAGCCGGGCTCCGTCCACGATTTCTGCAGCAAGGAGGACTCCGCCCGGACTCCTACAGGAGCGGGGCTCCGTCCATGACTTCTACACCAAGGAAGACTCCGCCCGGACTCCTACGGGAGCCGGGCTCCGTCCACGACTTCTAGACCATGGAAGACTCCGCCCGGACTCCTACGGGAGTCGGGCTCCGTCCATGATTTCTGCAGCAAGGAGGACTCCGCCCGGACTCCTACGAGAGCCGGGCTCCATCCGCGACTTCTACACCAAGGAAGACTCCGCCCGGACTCCTACGGGAGCTGGGCTCCGTCCGCGACTTCTACACCAAGGAAGACTCCGCCCGGACTCCTACGGGAGCCAGGCTCCATCCACGATTTCTGCAGCAAGGAGGACTCCACCCGGACTCCTACGGGAGCCGGGCTCCATCCATGACTTTTACACCAAGTAAGACTCCGCCCGGACTCCTACGGGAGCCGGGCTCCGTCCACGATTTCTGCAGCAAGGAGGACTCTGCCCGGACTCCTACGGGAGCCGGGCTCCATCCGCGACTTCTACACCAAGGAAGACTCCACCCAGACTCCTACGGGAGTTGGGCTCCATCCGCGACTTCTACACCAAGGAAGACTCTGCCCGGACTCCTACGGGAGCCGGGCTCCGTCCACGATTTCTACAGCAAGGAGGACTCCATCCGGACTCCTACGGGAGCTGGGCTCCGTCCATGACTTCTACACCAAGGAAGACTCCGCCCGGACTCCTATGGGAGCCAGGCTCCATCCACGATTTCTACAGCAAGGAGGACTCCGCCCGGACTCCTACGGGAGCCGGGCTCCGTTCGTGACTTCTACACCAAGGAAGACTCCGCCCGGACTCCTACGGGAGCCGGGCTCTGTCCGCGACTTCTACACCAAGGAAGACTCTGCCCGGACTCCTACAGGAGCCGGGCTCCATCCACGATTTCTGCAGTAAGGAAGACCCCGCCCGGGCTCCTACGGGAGCCGGGCTCCATCCACGACTTCTGCCGCTGGTAAGCCTCGTCCAGACTCCTACAAGAGCCGGACTTCATTTTTGATTTCGATTGCAGGAAGGCTCCACCCAGACTCCTACGGGAGCCGAACTCCGCCTACGACCCCCAACTGCAAGAAAACTGCATCCGGACTTTTACGAGAGTCAGACTCTGTCTTCTATCCCGACTGCGGGAAGACCTCGTCCAAACTCCTACGGGTGCCGTACCTCGCTACCGACTCCAACCGAACTTCGGCCAACAAGTCTGGGTCCCCTGACAAGCCACAGTAACGGACACCACTGCTCCACTCCTTGCGGCGGACCCTGCATAGCCCCATTACTCCCAGACAGGCCGTATTAACGGCCACGACTCTGCTCCACTCCCTGCGGTGGATTCTGTGTGAGTCCACCACTCCCTGACGAGTCACGACAGCGGACGCTGCTCGATTCTTCGTAACTGATTCCACGTAGCGAGCCACGATGATAGCCATGATCCCACTCCACTACCCTCCGTAATAAATTCTTCCTGACTCTGGGCGGCCCACTACCAGACGGTTACAGGCGTCGCTATCAATTTGTTGCCCCCTCCGTCTATAAAAAGGAAACCCCAGATACGTTATTCTATAAGCTCTCATTTTTACCTAAAAACTCTACTAAAATTTCTGTTCGAGCACTCCATTCTTGTTGAGGCAGAGAACTGACTTGAGCGTCGGAGGATCTTGTCGGAGCAACCCCACCTCCGGTTTAGACTTCTTTTGCAGGTCCCGACGGCGACCGCGACTCCCTCGACTCCAGCTTCTCCGACGCAAGCAGATTTTTGCACCAACAGTCCATAAAATCGAAGCATGCAACTTAAAATTACTTTGATTCATAGAATCATATGTCTGAATCTCATTTTTCCATAACTCCTTCAGATCATCAATCAAAGATCGTAAATATACATCAATTTTATTACCTGGTGCTTTCGGACCCAGAATCAATAGTGACATAAAAATAAATAGTTCTTTCATACACTTCCAAGGTGACACATTGTATACAACTAGCATCACAGGCCATATGCTATAAGAGGTACTCATATTGCCAAAGAGATTAAATCCATCTGTCGCTAGACCAAGCCTGATATTGTGTGGGTCACTCGCAAAGTGCGGATGCTTTGCATCGAAGTCTTTCCATATTAAAGAGTCGGTCGGGTGGCTAAGTATGTTCTCCTCCGAAATCCACTGCTCATAATGCCATCTCATTTCTTCAACTGTCTTTGTGGACATATACAACCTTTGAAGTTTTGGAATCAATGAAAAATATTTCAAAATCTTTTAAGGTATCTTCTTTTCTTTCCTATTATCGATTTTGTATCTAGGCTCACTGTAATTCGGATATTCAGTTGCTTGTTCATTATCCTTATAAAATAATATGCAGTCATTTTTGTGGGCATGTATAGGAGTACAGCCAAATCTAATTTTTCGCATATATATTTTTGCTTTAGAATATGATTTCGACAGTCTCTCTCCATCAGGCATAGCTACTTTAATCAATGTTAAAATTTGGTCAAATGACTTCTGACTTTATTGGTTCACGATTTTAATATGAAGCAATTTTATTAAAAACTCTAACTTGAAAAACTTTGTACAATTTAGATAAAGTGGCTCTTGTGCATCTCTTATAAGCTTTGCAAACTGTTCAGAGGTCCCTTCTACCTCAAGCTGGATATTATGTTCATGATCAGAATTGCTTTTAGATGCAACAATATTCATCTATACATTTGAACAAGCACCTTAATGTAAATCATCTAACAATTCTTCTATACCACTATTTTTGACAGGTCTATCAGCATCACTATCATCTTCAGTATCGTCATCGTCGCGCACCACCTCATTCGGATCACCCTCTCCATGCCATGTCCAACAACATACCATATTGTAGCAAATGCTCCTTAACAAGTGTTATGTGATGATATACCATATTGAGACATCTCTTACATGGACACTTTATCCGACTAGCACTGTCAGCCTTATGACATGCAAAGTCAATGAAATCTCGAACTCCTTTTCGATATTCAGGAAAAAAAATTCTTCTAGCATTCATCTAACTTTTGTTGATATTCATCTAACAATAAACATAAAATCAGTAACAACCAAAAAAAATTCCATGATATTCAGGATCCTGATCCAAATTTTGGACTGAATCGCGTTCTGAATTTCAGGCAAAATCCTGACTCGAATCCAGATCTGGATCACTTCATACAAAATAACACATATTAAAAAAGACATGCAGACTGAACATTAACATAGAAAATGTGTAGTCCTATCCCTTTATGAAGTAAAAATGCACGATCCTATCCTTTTCAAATTATTACTAACAGGTGTGGCCCTATCCCTTTCAGAAAAGTAATAATCTTATTATTATTATTAATGGATATTTATTTTATTTTTATAAAAATTTTGGCAGCATCTAAATTAAATAAAAGATTCAATTCTATTATTTATCAAATAATTAAACCAATATTAGTTCGGAGCATCTAAATCTAAGAGCAAGTACCAATCCAAATCTCAATATTCATAAATAATTATAACTATAAAATTATGATCATAAAATAAACTAAACTTTTGCTACCAAATTTTTAAGCTTGCTACATAGATCCCTAAGTTTAAATCCTTCATCGATCTTAATCTTTTTTTTTATAAAAAAAAAGAATATAAGCTACACTAGCTCAGTAAGTAGGACCAGTGCTTCCTTATCAGATCAAGTATAAATTTTATTTTTCATGATAATATAATATTTAAAAAGTAACAGATATTATAAAAATAAATAATTCATAGAGCATATAATAAAATAAATTATAAACCCATCATGCTTGCATAAATCATGTATATTTTACAATCATGAATCATAAATCATTCTTGTCATGTATTCGTATCATATTTAAAAATATTGCTCATAGATATTCATGCTAAAATCACTATTATACCCGTGATAGGGTCATATTTCTTAGTCAACATAGTTCTTGTTTCATGTGCCAACTTTATACCCATAGGCGGGATCATGTTTTGTATGGATGCTAGCTCCGAATGTCGATCTTTCAAAAGAAATTTACTTATAGCTATTTGAGAGCTTTTGAAATCTTTATATCTTTTTCTTAAAATATACATATATATAGATGAAAAAATAATCAAATTCATACTTCAAAATCATACTATTTTCATAAAACACATTCATAAAATTAATACTTATAATAAAATATACTTTTTCATATCATATATGCTGATCCTTATTTTATAAAAAATATAATTTTATTAACAATAATTTTTGGTAAGAAAAATATGATTATTTAAAAATAAATAAGGAGTGTAAGATCTACTTATCTCGTTTATCTTAGATCTTTAGACTTCATTAGAAGAATCAATTAATCCTATTTAAAATATTAAATTATCATCAATTTTTATTCAATAAATATAATAAGATTAAATCATAAAAAAAGAAGACTGTTGATCGGATGTGTTGGACCATCCAGACACCAAGGCAAATCAGGATCTCCAAGCTGAGGGTCAGATTTAAGTGACTTGATCAAGGAATCGTGAAGCACAGATCAGATCAAGGTCAAGATTAATCAATAGGATTCATTAATAATGAATTTGAAAGATACTTGATATAGCCAAATGAGGTTGACATAGAGCACAGATATCAAAATGACTTTGAGTTATCTTATTAGAGTCAACATGAGTTCCTAAAAGGTGAAGGCATGACTCGATACAGGATTCATAGATCTTATTAGAGAGAGAAAATCAGTCATGAGAGAAAAAGTAAAGAGAGAATCTTTATATCCTTCAAAAGAGGCAATCATGATTGGGATCATCAGAGGTCATATCAAGGTGATGCAATATGGATTAACTATGATCAGATGCTATAAATTTTGAATAAAGGTTGGGCTGAGATCCAACCTATTGTAAGAATTTTGAAGTGATTTCAGATCATCTTATTTTCATCTCAAATTTATCCTAGGGTCTGTGATTGTTTTCCAGATATGGAGCCCAAGAGGAGAGATAAATTGGATCTTTTTGAAATTTTAAAAATTAAACTACTTAAGCAATGTACCAAGGTGAAGAGTGAAATATATCAACTTGTAATAGAAATAAAATCAAACACAAATAAGAAGTAAGCAAGTAATGAGCACAAAGAACAAGATAAGAGAGGCAAGTAAAACAAACACAAAAGATTTATAGTAGTTCGATGCCAACCTTACACCTACATCCACTCCCCAAGGCCCTACTTAGAAATTCAATCCACTAAATGGATAACAATAGATTACACCAAGCAAGAATACTTATTTTTCGGGTATAAGTCAACTCTCAACACTTTGATTCATGATTTGGATCAATCCAAACAAGTTTTGGAACCCCCCAAAACTCAAACACCCAAAAACTGTTTGAGAAAAATAGAGTATACAAATTTCAGCACACAAACCCCTTAAATACACACAATAAAAGTAATAGAAATATAATACCTAAGGGGTGGAAGCCTTTGCTATTTATTCTCAATGAATTTCACATTTGATTGCTACTGGAGAGTGATTGGTGAAGTGCTTAAATATTTCAATCTCTTTCTTAGGGCTGAAAATAGCTTTTCTCAGATTTAATCTTTGAGCTTGCAAAAATCTTGTGATTTTCCACTTGAATAGAGCATTTATAGTTGCCATTTATCTTTGAGAATGTCTCAGAGTTGATTTAGAGCTATTGGAGTATGTTTAATGCACATTAAATACATCAAAAATAGACTAAAAACTAGTCATTACGCAGCTCACCCAGAATGGGACGTCCCACTGGCATTGGGGCATCCCAAATGGTCAGACAGAAAGTCTTGCTTTCTATTTTGATCTCAGGGTCTCAGGGGGGCATCCCATGAGGTGTCTCAATTATATGAGGCATCCCAGGTGGGTCATCCCAAAGCATGCCATGATCCAAAACACTGCGTGCCTGCTGCCAACAAAAGAGGATGACTTTGGTGGGTCATCCCATCATATTCTAACCCAATTTTTTATGCATTTAAGGTTTGAAACTTATCAGAACTCATCCAAATGCTCTCAAATGAATTCACATCAGTTTGGACACTCTCAAAAGTCTTCAAAACTTCACCAACTTGTTGAAACTTTAACTTTTGGTATATTTGATGAAGCTTTTCAAACCCAATCTCTTGGACTACCTGAAATATCATAAAAATAATCTCCAAACATAGAAAACTCATTAGTAGTCCCCTCAATTGGTTTGTGATCACCAAAATTAATTCTTGGAGCAACAATCTCTTCCTTTTTGATGATGATAAAATATTTGAGTGTTCAAAAAAAAATATATCTTTAAAGCTTAAGTAATTTAGATTTGTGAAGCACTAGAAGAACTATGCCAAGAGTTCAATCATAGAGGGTCATAATATACAAACTTTAATAAATTAACTCATTTAGCTCAAATAATTTATGAATGAATTAGAGAATTTCTAAAGATTGTCCTTATTCAATCAAAATCCTCTTCTTTCTTGTATGGATTCGATTATTTTGATTATTTGAAAATAAATCTCTCCCTTTCTTATATAAAGAGTGTATATAAAAAAAAATTCTTTGATTCTAGTATCAGAGCAATAAATATGAGAAGATATATCTCTTTTCTTTTTCTTGTCTTGATGTTAAAGTAAGAGTGAGATAATTAGAGCAAGAATCAAAAATGAATATATTGAGTCAATTTGGTATCAGTGCCAAAGTAAGATTAGTAGAGCATTTAAGATAAATAGGTTGATCAGAGCAATTTTTCAAATAGTATCAAATGAATGTCAAAATGGATATATCATAGTTTAAAAAAATATAAATCAGTATCAAAGCTATTTTTTTTAAAAAAAAAGGTGAAATAGTATCAGAGCTTTTACCATTTAGTATAGAATATTGTATCAAAATAAAAATTATTAAAAATCTTAAAAAGAGCAAAATATTTTCAAAAAATTTTAAGAACTACACCATTTTCACACTTTATCATTATTTCTCCCTCAAAAATATGATTTTCTCCATTTACCTTTATTTCTCCCCCTTTATCATTATTATATATATATTTTTTTTGTTCCATTATTTCTCTCCCTTTTTGACATCATCAAAAAGAATAAACTAGAAGAGTAGGATGTTCATGGTGTTAAGCCAAGTATCAAGAAAATAGAGCATGATACCACATTCATCCATCCAACAAGAAATGATACTAAGCATTCATTCATCCAAAGAGACATAATAAATATTCATACAATCAAAAAGATATGATAATAAACATTTATCCAAAGAGACATGAGTAGAAAGGAAACAACCTCATTCATATACACCAAAATAGAGGTTACAAGAGTTATTAAGAGCATAAAGCTCTCATACATCCAATCTATAAAATGTAACTTAGTAATCTAATACAAAATAAAGTCAGAGAGACTGGGCATCGAGCATGAGATCAAGAAAGGTGAGACATGATCAGCCTCATCCTCGACTGAAGGGTCTGGACTGAGAGAAAGATGTCGGAGGATGGAAAGCAATAGGCTAAACAAAGGCTGGCTCACTAGATGCAGAGGGCCTAAACTGAAGCTGAGTCCTGATGGCATCAAACTGAGACCAGATCCCCCTCACAGTAATTTGGAGCCCAATTAGATTAGCAGATAGAAAGCCTCTGGAGTCTCTGATGTCTGTCCGAAGCAGCTCAAGAGAGGAACGAAGTTGACTGTGAAGTCTCTCTATCTTTCAAGCTAGGTCATCCATCTGTGGTGTAGAAGAAGTTGATGTACCCACGCCAGTAGAGAGAGAAGCTACTATCTATCTGATCTCTCTCTCCAAATCAATGATCCTGCCATCGAATCTCAGAATGGAGCTCTCCACACCCTGCAATCTGATACTCAAGTCCAATAACAGCTCCATCAATGAAGAAATGTGTGGGACAATAGATGAATCCAATGATGGAGCAGAGAAGATAGTGGAAGAAGCTGGCTGATACTGCTGTGGCTGCTGCTACTGCTATTGTACCTACTGTAGAATCCATTTTTGGTACAGCTGAAACTGATAAAGCTAATGCAAAATCTGATCCTGGAACTACTGCTGCTGGAATTGATGAGACTGAAGAAGTTGATCCTGAAATCGCTACAGCTAAACTGATAAAATCTCTGCCACTCTCTCAGCTAGCTGTCCCATATCAACATCCCTGAAATTGAAAGTAGGCATGGTTTGACTAGATGGGGGAACTCTAACCGAGGGTCCTGCCTAAGGCTCTGAAATATAGTGAACAACTGGATTCAGCCTGGGCACAGAAGAAGATGGATGCTCCCCCTCAGCATGCTCTTCATCCTCATCACTATCCTCCTTAGCAGCATGACTCTTGGCCCACCGACCATCCACTCTCACAAATCCCATCCTCCTAAGAGAGTGGTTGTTGTAGGTGTCAGTGTATGACAGCCTACAAACAGTCTCTCCATCAAAACTGACTCCATCCTCTCTAAAGATAACTATGAGGGCCATACCATAGGGCAAGGGAGCCTTGGACCTGTTCAAGGCATCCCTCATAGCATCAAACATCAAAAATGAAAGGTTCAGGGGAGACTCTGAAACAATATGGTGCATGAGACATATGTCTCTCCCCATCATCAGATCATATCTTCCCCCTCTAAGGAAGAAAATTTTGAAAACCATATGGTGGAGCAGTCTCATCTCCACACTCAGATCCTTAGCTTCAATTTTTAAAAAATCTTCCACATCATCCCTCCCAAGTATGGTCCTAAGTCCAACTTCTTTCTTAGGCAGTTCATCCAAACAACTACCTTCATAGGGCATTTGAAGCAATCTACCTAGTCTTGGAGTATTTAAAATGATCTGAATACCCTTAATAGTAGATTTTAAGACTCCTTTAGAGAAAAATAGATTGGAATAAAATTTCTTCACCAAATCTATGTAAACTGGTTCAGACAAGCTCAAAAAAAATTTCTAACCTTGTCGAATCATCTTCTCCCCAATAGAAAATCCATCTTGCCTTAAGAACTTAAAATCAACATTTCTACCTAATGCAACTTTTCTAGCAGACAAGGAGATCTTACTTGGTGTCACAGGAGGTGAAGCATGGGTTGGCTCTTGTGCAATCTTCTTCCTTCTTTCCTCTGCCTTCAGGGATCTCACGGACTTCCTCCTTTGTGGTGTCCTCATCTTGGGGGCCATGATGCAAGAGAAAGATGAAAAATGATCTTGAGAGTGGAGAAGGGTTGGATTGAACTGAAATCAAGGAGGAGAAGTCAATTTTTGAGAGGTTTCCCACAGATTTGATGGCTAGGGTTTGGAAATTTAAGAAAAATCAAAAATGAGCCGTGAGAACCAAGGATTTGAGAAGAATGATTTTTGGTTTGGAGAGATTTTGAGATTTTTGGGAGAGCAAGGATGTGGATTCTTGATTGGGACGAGAGGGAGAGGAGAAGGCTTGGGATTTGAGGCATCCCAACTCCTTGTTCTATTAGAAAAAGATCGGGTGGGCTCACTTATAAGTGACCTACCCGCATGTATGGGACGTCCCATGGACGTCCCATTCAGGGCTCTTTCAGGTGATGAAAAAAATAATTTAAATAGAGAGAAAAAATCAAAAAAAAATAGAAAATAGTCACATCGAGTTGAGAAGGTCATAGAGGGTCTATGTAAATTTTGATGTAATTTTTGATGAAAAATTTCAACGAAAAAAATCCAAGAAAGTATCTGAATAGTATTGAAGAATTTTTAAATGACTTGAAAAATTCTCAAAAAATGATAAATGGCTCCTAAAATTAGGATAATGAAATTAAAAATTTTTAAAAGAATTTTGGGAGTGAAATTATGATAGAACTTCAAATTGAAGGATCTAAAATACCCAATTCTCTTCTAATTTCACAAAATTTATTTTCATTAAGGGCTTTAGTAAAAATATCAGCTAATTGATTTTTTGTATTTATGTTTTCAAGCATTATATCATTATTTTGAACATATTCTCTTATAAAATGATGTCTAATTTCAATATATTTTGACCTAAAGTATTGAATTGAATTTTTGATTAAATTGATGGTACTAGTGTTATCATATTTTAAGAGAATATTTTTAAGTTCAATGTCAAAATCCATGAGTTGTTGCTTAATCTACAAGATTTGAGCACAGTAACTTTCAGCTGCAATGTATTCGGCCTCAGCCGTAGACAAGGCCACTGAATTTTGCTTCTTGCTAAACTAGAAGATTAAGTTTACTCCTAGAAATTGGCATGTTCTACTAGTACTTTTTCTATCAAGTTTATATCCAGCAAAGTCAGCATCTGAAAACCTATTAAGTCCATAGATGATTATTTTAAAAATCAAAGACCTAAGTTTTGTGTCCCTTTTAAGTATCTAAATTTTTTTTTAACAGTATTTAAGTGTGATTCTTTAGGGTTTGATTGATATCTAGCACACATACATACACTGAACATTATATCAGATTTACTTGCAGGCAGATATAATAAAGATCTTCTCATGCCTCTATAAAGTTTTGTATCAACACTTTTACCATGCTCATCCTTTTCTAATTTACAGAAAGGGGTCATAGGGGTACTTATAATTTTTGAGCTTTCCATTCTAAATTTCTTTAAAAGCTCTCTTGTGCACTTACTTTGGGTGATGGAGATCCCTTCTTTTATTTGTTTGATCTGGAGTCTGTAAAAGAATGTGAGTTCTCCCATCATACTCATTTCGAACTCCCTTTGCATAAGCTTGGTAAATTCTTGGCATAAATTTTTATAAGTAGACTCAAATATAATGTCATCAACATATATTTATATGACTTGAATTTTTTTGTCTTTTCTTTTTATAAAAAAAGTAGTGTTAACTTTTTTTCTTAAAAAATTATTTTCTAATAAAAACTTACTTAATCTTTTATACCAAACTCTAGGAGCTTATTTTAATCCATATAATGCTTTGTTTAATTTAAATACATGATCTAAAAATTTATGATTTTCAAAACTAGGAGATTGTTCAACATAAACCTCTTCAGCAATATAACCATTTAGAAAAACACTCTTAACATCCATTTGAAATAAATTAAAATTCATAAAGCAAGCAAAAGTAAGTAGTATTCTTATAGCTTCTAGTCTAGCAACAAGAGCAAATGTTTCATTAAAATCAATTCTTTTTTATTGATTATATCCTTTCATAACTAATCTTGCTTTATTTCTTATAACATTTCCATCTTCGTCTAATTTATTTCTATATACCCATTGGGTTCCTATTATTGGATAATTTTTAGGTCTTGCAACTAGTATCCATATATTATTTTTTTCAAATTGATTTAATTCTTCTTATATGGCAATTATCCAGTTATTATCATTTTCAGCTTCATCTATTGTTTTAGGTTCTAAGTGAAAAATAAAAGCTACATAATTGTAAACATCTCTAAGCGAAGATCTAGTTCTTACACCTTGTGCCGGATCACCAATTATTAATTCTTTAGGGTGATTGTGGACATACCTCCATTTTCTTGAAAGATTACCTGTGTCTTAAGGTTGCTCTTGAATGTTCTGATCATTGATGTTTTCATCCATCTGATCCTTGTTTTGTTGATCCAAGTCATTTAGGGTGAGCTCCTTCATTCCATCTTCTATGATACCTGCATCATCAGCACCCTCTCTCTTTCTTGATGGAAGGTCATTAGTTTCATCAAAAATAATATGAATTGACTCTTCCACTACTAGTGATCTTTTATTAAATACTCTAAAAGCTTTACTAGAAGTGGAGTAGTCAAGAAAGATAGCTTCATCAGATTTAGCATCAAATTTACCTAAGCTATTTTTGTCATTATTCAAAATAAAACATCGACAACCAAAAATATGAAAATAACCTATATTAGGCTTTCTACCCTTTCATAGTTCATAAGATATTTTCTTTAAAATTGATCTTATTAAGGCATGGTTTAGAATGTAACATGCTGTATTAATTACTTCTGTCCAAAAGTACTTTAGGAGCTTGCTTTCACATAGTATGGTACGTGCCATTTCTTTTAGTATTCTATTTTTTCTTTCAATTATACCATTTTGTTGTGGTGTTCTAGGTACTAAAAAATTATGATCTATACCTTTTTCATCATAAAATTTTTTAAAATCTTTATTTTTAAATTTAATTCCATGATCACTTCGAATAGAAATAATTTGTAAACCTTTTTCATTTAAAACTTTTTGGCAAAACTTAAAGAATGCAGAAAATGCTTCATCCTTAGAAGCTAAAAATAAAACCCAAGTAAAATATGAAAAATCATCAATGATTACAAAATCATATCTTTTTTCTCTTAGATTAGTTATCCTTATATGACCAAATAAATCCATATGCAAGAGTTCTAGAGGTTTAGAAGTTGAAACAATATTTTTAAATTTAAAGGAAACTCTTGTTTGTTTACCTAATTAACATGCATCACATATTTTATCTTTATCAAAACTAATTTTTGACAAACCAAAAATCAAATCTTTTTTAATGATTATAGAAAATGTGTGCATACTAATATGTGCAAGCCTACGGTGCTAAAGCCAACTAGTCTCATTAATTTTAGCATTCATAGTCATAAGACATTGCATGCTTTGTAAAGAGAGATTATCCAAATCAATCATGTAAATATTGTCATGTCTATGTCCAATGAATCTAGTACTAGCATCAGTGGGACTAATTACAATGCACATAAATGATTCAAAAACTACTTTATAACTTTTATCACATAATTAACTAATACTTAGTAGGTTATGTTTAAGACCATCTACAAGTAAAATATTTTCAATGCAAGTGGAGGGAGTGATACCAATGTTACCGATATCGATGATTTTTTCTTTGCCATTGTCTCCAAAGGTGACCATCCCTCCATTCTTGGCTTCCAATGTGATGAATTGTGATTCATCACCAGTCATGTGTCTTGAGTATCCACTATCAAGATACCATTTTTTTTTATTGTTTAGGATGTAAGACACACCTACACACATGAGATCAAATTTTAACCTTAGGTACCCAAGCTAACTTGGGTCCTTTGGGGTTAGTCACAATGATTCCTTTTGGAACCCATACTTTCTCAACCTTTCTACCAATAAATTTATTTGATGAACATGTATATGCTTTATGCCCTACCATACCATATCTAAAACAAGTAATATTTAGTAGATTTCTTATGGATTCATTGATAAAAATATTTTTGAAGGATTTTTATTTTCTTAGAGTGTTGTAGCCAAATCCTGCTTTATCATATACAGCCTTTTGACTGTCAATAATCATCTGAAGTTTGTTTGAACTTAAAGTAAATTTATCAACTATAGGTTTTAACTTTGATATCTCTTCCTTTAGTTTTTGATTTTTTTTTATAAGAGTTTCATTTTGACTAGAGAGTTCATCTTTTTCTTTTATTAGTGATTGACTCTTTAGATCTAATTCTTCATTTTTTTTATCAATTTTTTTTTCTTACTTAATTCATGGTTTCTTGATTTTAGATTTTTATTTTTAATTTCTAATTCTTTTAGGTCATTTAAGACTGCATGAAAAGCTTCTAATAATTCATCATAAGTAAATTCAAGTTGAGTTTCAGATGATACCTCATTTTCATGTGCCATAAGGCACAGGTTGGCTTCTTCCTGGATTTCTTCATCAGTGGTGGAGTCATTACTGTCACCCCATATAGCCGTCATGGTCTTCTTCTTCTTGAACTTCTTTTGGCCTTTTCTGAGCTGAGGACATTCTAATCTAATTCTAATCTGAAGTAGCCAGGATTCTTGCACTCATAGCAAATTATAGGCTGCTCCTTTTCTTCCTCTATACTTGGCTCCCCCTTAGCTAGTGGCCTTCCCTTGGTCCCTTGTCTTTTTCTTCTCATAAACTGTCTGACTTTTTTAGTGATCAGGACCAAGTCCTCATCTTCTTCACTGTTGTCTGATTTTTCTGAGTCATCTTCTTCTTGAGCTGTTGACTTGAGGGTTATGGTCCTCTTTCTTCTGGTTTCCTCCTTAGTATGCTGCTTCATGGTCAGTTTATGGGTCATGAGGGATCCAAGCAGTTCCTCTAATGATAGAATATTCAAGTCTTTGGCCTCTTGGATTGCAGTGACTTTCACTTCCCATGATCTTGGTAATGACCTGAGCACTTTTCTCACAAGATCACTGTTAGAGTAACATGTGTCAAGACTTTTTAAGCTATTTATGATGTCAGTGAATCGAGGAAACATTTGAGTTATTGATTCTTCAGATTTTATTTTAAACAATTTATAGTTGTGTATAAGCATATTGATTTTAGATTCTTTTACTTGGTTTGTGCCTTCGTGTGTGACTTCTAGTCTATCCCAAATTTTTTTAGCAGACATGCATGTGAAAATATGATTAAATTCATTAGCATCTAAAATATAATATAAAATATTCATGGTTTTAGCATTGAGCTGAGCCATTTTCTTATCAAAATCATCTCATTCACCTTCCAACTTAGGGATAGACATGCCATCAATCAATTTGGTGGATGTGTGTGGTCCATTTACTATAACACCCCACATGTCATAGTCAAGTACTTGAATAAAAATTCTTATTTGAGCTTTTCAATATATATAGTTTAACCCATTGAAAAATGAAGGTCGGTTTATAGATTGCCCCTCGGATAGGGATGTGCCAAATTGAGCTGCCATGGATCTTTAACTCTTGATGGTTAAATCAAGCAAGAACTAAAGTACTAGGCTCTGATACCACTTGTTGCCCAGATATGGAGCCCAAGAGGGGAGGTAAATTAGATCTTTTTGAAATTTTAAAAATTGAACTACTTAAGCAATGTGCCAAGGTGAAGAGTGAAGTGTATCAACTTGCAATAGAAATAAAATCAAACATAAATAAGAAGTAAATAAGTAATGAGTACTGTTGGGTACAAAATACCCTCAGCCGAAGTTCAAAGCAGGATTGATCCTCCCGAGACTCATCCGACTTTCCACTATAGATGGTAACTCTCCGAACTCCTCCAACAGCCGGATTTCCATGGTGTTGACCGAACTCCCCCGACGGACGAACTTCCACTGCTCCACCCCGAACTCCTTCAACATGAGTTCCCCCAGTCGTCTATCAAGCCGCCCCAAGAACTCACTAAGCTCTGCCGCTAGCCGACCTCCTACAGCCGTCGGCTGCTCCCCAAATCCCTTCCAGACCTCTTCCAGCCAGGTTCAACTCCAACCCGAACTGCCTCGGACCTCGCCAACAGCCAAACTTCACCGACGGCAGATTTCTACAACTACCGGACTCCTATGGGAGCCGGATCTCGTCTCCAACTCCAGCTACAGGCAGACTCTGTTCAGACTCCTACGAGAGCCGGACCTCATCTCCGACTCCGACCGTGGGGAAACTCCGCAGCCGGGCTTCATCCCTGACTTCGACTGCTGGTAGACTCTCTCCGGACTCCTACGGGAGCCGGACCTCGTCCCCAACTCCTACTGCAGGAAGACTTCATCCGGACTCCTACAGGAGCCGGACTTCATCCCCGACTTTGACTACTGGTAAATTTCGTCCGGACTCCCATGGGAGCCGGACTTCATCCCTGACTTTGATTACAGGTAGACTTCTACCGGACTCCTATGGGAGTCGATCTCATCTCCAACTCCAGCTACAGGCAAACTTCATCTGGACTCCTATGGGAGCCGGACCTCGTCTCCGACTCCGGCCGTAGGGAAACTCCGCCCGGACTCCTACGGGAGCCGGACTTCGTCCCCCACTTTGACTACTGGTAAATTTCGTCCGGACTCCCAAGGGAGCTGGACTTCATCCCTGATTTTGATTGCAGGTAGACTTCCACCGGACTCCTACGGGAGCCAGATCTCATCTCCAACTCCAGCTGCAGGCAGACTTCGTCCGGACTCCTACGGGACCCGGACCTCGTCTCCGACTCCGGCCGGACTCCTACGAGAGTCGGGCTTCACCCCCGACTTTGACTGATGGTAAACTTCATCCGGACTCCTACGAGAGCCGGACTTCGCCTCTGACTTTAATTGCAGGTGGACTTCGCCCAGACTCCCACGGGAGCCAGACCTCGTCCCCAACTCCGGCTGCAGGAAGACTTCATTCGGACTCCTACGGGAGCCGGACTTCACCACCGATGCCAACTACAGGTGGACTCCGCCCGGACTCCTATGGGAGCCGGGCTTCATCTCCGACTTCGACTGCTGGTAGACTCTCTCCGGACTCCTACGGGAGCCGGACCTCATCCCCAACTCTGGCTGCAGGAAGACTTCATCCGGACTCCTACGGGAGCCGGACTTCACCTCCAACGCCAACTACAGGTGGACTCCGCCCGGACTCCTACGGGAGCCGGGCTTCATCCCCGACTTCGATTGCTGGTAAACTCTCTCCGAACTCCTACGGGAGTCGGACCTCGTCCCCAACTCCGGCTGCAGGAAGACTTCATCCAGACTCCTACGGGAGCCGAAATTCACCCCCGATGCCAACTGCAGGTGGACTCCACCCGAACTCCTACGGAAGCCGGGCTTCATCCCCGACTTCGACTGCTGGTAGACTCTCTCCGGACTCCTACGGGAGTCAGACTCCATCCCTGACTTTAATTGTAGGTGGACTTCACCCAAGCTCCCACGAGAGCCGGACCTCATCCCCAACTCTGGCTGCAGGAAGACTTCATCCGGACTCCTACGGGAGCCGGACTTCATCCCCGACTTTGACTACTGGTAAATTTCATCCAGACTCCCAAAGGAGCCGAACTTCATCCCTGACTCTGATTGCAGGTAGGCTTCTACCGGACTCCTACGGGAGCCGGATCTCGTCTCCAACTCCAGCTACAGGCAGACTTCGTCCGGACTCCTACGGGAGCCGGACCTCGTCTCCGACTCCGAGCACAGGGAAACTCCGCCCGGACTCCTATGGGAGCCGGACTTCATCCCCAACTTTGACTACTGGTAAATTTTGTCCGGACTCCCAAGGGAGCCAGAATTCATCCCTGACTTTGATTGCAGGTAGACTTCGACCGAACTCCTACGAGAGCCGGATCTCGTCTCCAACTCCAGCTACAGGCAATCTCCGTCCGGACTCCTACAGGAGCCGGACCTTGTCTCCGACTTCGACCACGGGAAAACTCCACCCGAACTCCTACGGGAGCCAGACTTCATCCCCGACTTTGACTACTGGTAAATTTCATTTGAAGTCCCAAGGGAGCCAGACTTCATCCCAGACTTTGATTGCAGGTAGACTTCGCCCAAGCTCCCACGAGGGCCGGACCTCGTCCCCAACTCTGGCTGCAGGAAGACTTCATCCGGACTCCTATGGGAGCCGGACTTCGCCCCCGATGCCAATCGCAGGTGGACTCTGCCTGGACTCCTACGGGAGCCAGGCTTCACCCCCGACTTCGACTGATGGTAAACTTCATCTGGACTCCTACGGGAGCCGGACTTCACCCCTGACTTTAATTGCAGGTGGACTTCGCCCAGACTTCCATGGGAGCTGGACCTCATCCCCAACTCCGACTGCAGGAAAACTTCATCCGGACTCCTACGAGAGCCGGACTTCACCCCCGACGCCAACTGCAGGTGGACTCCGCCTGGACTCCTACGGGAGCCGGGCTTCATCCCCGACTTCGACTGCTGGTAGACTCTCTCCAGACTCCTATGGGAGCCGGACCTCGTCCCCAACTCCGGCTGCAGGAAGACTTCATCCGGACTCCTACGGGAGCCGGATTTCACCCCCGACGCCAACTACAGGTGGACTTCGCCCGGACTCCTACGGGAGCCGGGCTTCATCCCCGACTTCGACTGCTGGTAGACTCTCTCCAGACTCCTACGGGAGCCGGACCTCATCCCGAACTCCAGCTACAAGAAGACTTCATCTGGACTCCTACGGGAGTCGGACTTCACCCCCGACGCCAACTGCAGGTGGACTCCACCCGGACTCCTACGGGAGCCAGGCTTCATCCCCGACTTCGACTGCTGGTAGACTCTCTCCGGACTCCTACAGGAGCCGGACTCCATCCCTGACTTTAATTGCAGGTGGACTTCGCCCAAGCTCCCACGAGAGCCGGACCTCGTCCCCAACTCCAACTGCAGGAAGACTTCATCCGGACTCCTACGGGAGCCGAACTTCACCCCCGACGCCAACTGTAAGTGGACTCCGCCCGGACTCCTACGGGAGCCGGGCTTCATCCCCGACTTCGACTGCTGGTAGACTCTCTCCGGACTCCTATGGGAGTCAGACTCTGTCCCTGACTTTAACTGCAGGTAGACTTCATCCGGACTCCTACGGGAGTCGGACTTCATCCCCGACCTCAACTGCTGGAAGGCTTCGCCCGGACTCCTACGGGAGTTGGGCTCCATCCCCGACCTCAATTGCAGGTAGACTCCACCTAGACTCCTATGGGAGCCAGATCTCATCTCCGGCTCTAGCTGCGGGAAGACTCCGTCCGGACTCTCACGGGAGCCATACCTCACCCCCGACTTTGACTGAAGGAAGACTCCATCCGGACTCCTACGAGAGCCGGACTCCGAGCTCCTCTCAGACGGGTGGCTAGCCACCTCTCTCCGCCAGACACTCCAGCTGAACTTTGGCCGACAGGCCTGGACCCCCTGGCAGACTGCAGCAACAGCCATGACTCTGCTCCACCTCCTCCAACAGATTCTGTGCGGCTCCATCACTCCCTGACAGGTCGCAGTAACAGCCATGGCACTGCTCCACTTCCTGTGATAGATTCTGCGTGGCTCCATCACTCCCTGGCAGGCCACAATAATGGCCACGATCCTGCTCCACTTCCTGCGACGGATTCTGCATGATTCTTCCACCCTCTGACAAGTCGCGACAACGGACGTCGCTCCACTCCCTGCGGCAGGCTCCACGTGGCACGTCCCGATGATAGCCACGAGTCCACCCCACTACTCTTTGCAACAAACTCCTCCTGACCATAGGCAGCTCACTGCCAGACGGTTACAAACATTGTTATCAGTCTGTTGCTCCCTCCGCCTATAAAAGGGAGACCCCAGATACGTTATTCTCTAAGCTCTCATTTCTATCTCAAAACTCTGCTAAAATTTCTGTTCGAGCACTCCATTCTTGTCGAGGCAGAGAACTGACTTGAGCGTCGGAGGGTCTTGCCGGAGCAACCCCACCTCTGGTTTAGACTTCTTTTAAAGGTTCCGACGGCGACCGCGACTCCCTCGACTCCAGCATCTCTGGTGCAAGCAGATTTTTGCACCAGCAGGATTCCTGTTGGTGCAAAAATCCACTTGCACCGGAGATGCTGGAGTCGAGGGAGTCACGGTCGCTGCCGGAACCTGCAAAAGAAGTCTAAACTGGAGGTGGGGTTGCTCCGGCAAGACCCTCCGATGCTTAAGTCAGTTCTCTGCCTCCACAAGAATGGAGTGCTTGAACAAAAATTTTAGCAGAGTTTTGAGATAGAAATGAGAGCTTAGTGAATAATGTATCTGGGGTCCCCCTTTTATAGGTGGAGGGTGCAACAGACTGATAATAATGTTTGTAACCATCTGGCAGTGGGCTTCCCATGGTCAGGAGGAGTTTGTTGCGAAGAGTAGTGGGGTGGACTCATGGCTATCACCGGGATGTGCCACGTGGAGCCTGCCGCGGGGAGTGGAGCGACGTTCGTTATCACAACTTGCCAGAGGGTGGAAGAATCGTGCGGTATCCATCACAGAAAGTGGAGCAGGATCGTGGCCATTATTGTGGCCTACCAGGGAGTGATGGAGCCACGCAAAATCCATCGCAGAAAGTGGAGCAGTGCCATGGCCGTTACTGCGGCCTGTTAGGGAGTGATGGAGCCACACAGAATCTGTTGCAGGAGGTGGAGTAGAGTCGTGGCTGTTGCTGCGGTCTGCCAGAGGGTCCAGGCCTATCAGTCGACGTTCGGCTGGAGTGTCTGGTGGAGAGAGGTGGCTAGCCACCCATCTGAGAGGAGTTCGGAGTCTGGCTCTCGTAGGAGTCCGGATGGAGTCTTCCTTCAGTCAGAGTTGGGGTTGAGGTACGGCTTCCGTGGGAATCTGGACGGAGTCTTCCCACAGCTGGAGCCGGAGACGAGATCTGGCTCCCGTAGGAGTCTGGGCGGAGTCTGCCTGCAATTGAGGTCGGAGATGGAGCCTAGCTCCCGTAGGAGTCCGGGCGAAGCCTTCCAGTAGTTGAGGTCGGGGACGAAGTCTGGCTCCCGTAGGAGTCCGGATGAAGTCTACCTACAATTAAAGTCAGGGACGGAGTCCGACTCCCGTAGGAGTCTGGAGAGAGTCTACCAGCAGTCAAAGTCGGGGATGAAGCCCGGCTCCCGTAGGAGTCCGGGCGGAGTCCACCTGCAGTTGGCATCGGGGGTGAAGTCCGGCTCCCGTAGGAGTCCGGATGAAGTCTTCCTGCAGTCGGAGTTGGGGATGAGGTCCAGCTCCCGTGGGAGCCTGGGCGAAATCCACCTGTAATTAAAGTCAGGGATGGAGTCCGGCTCCTGTAGGAGTCCGGAGAGAGTCTACCAGCAGTCGAAGTCGGGGATGAAGCCCGACTCCCGTAGGAGTCCGGGTGGAGTCCACCTGCAGTTGGCGTCGTGGGTGAAGTCCGACTCCCGTAGTAGTCTAGATGAAGTCTTCCTGCAGTCGGAGTTGGGGACGAGATCCGGCTCCCGTAGGAGTTCGATCGAAGTCTACCTGCAATCAAAGTCAGGGATGAAGTCCAGCTCCATTGGGAGTCCGGACAAAATTTACCAGTAGTGAAAGTCGGGGATGAAGCCCGACTCCCGTAGGAGTCCGAGCAGAGTCCACCTATAGTTGGCGTCGGGGGTGAAGTCCGGCTCCTGTAGGAGTCCGAATGAAGTCTTCCTGTAGCTGGAGTTGGGGACGAGATCCGGCTCCCGTAGGAGTTCGGTCGAAGTCTACCTGCAATCAAAGTCAGGGATGAAATCCGGCTCCCTTGAGAGTCCGGACAAAATTTATCAGTAGTCAAAGTCGGGGATGAAGCCTGGCTCCCGTAGGAGTCCGGACGGAGTCCACCTGCAGTTGGCGTCAGGGGTGAAGTCCGGCTCCCGTAGGAGTCCGGATGAAGTCTTCCTGCAGCGGATGTTGGGGACGAGGTCCGGCTCCCGTGGGAGCCTAGGCGAAGTCCACCTGCAATTAAAGTCAGGGACGGAGTTCGGCTCCCGTAGGAGTCCAAAGAGAGTCTACCAGCAGTCAAAGTCGGGGATGAAGCTCGACTCCCATAGGAGTCCGGGCGGAGTCCACCTACAGTTGGCGTCGGGGGTGAAGTCTGGCTCCCGTAGGAGTCCGGATGAAGTCTTCCTACAGTCGGAGTTGGGGATGAGGTCTGGCTCCCGTAGGAGTCCGGAGAGAGTCTACCTACAATTAAAGTCAAGGGTGAAGTCCAGCTCCCGTAGGAGTCCAGATGAAGTTTACCATCAGTCGAAGTCGGGGGTGAAGCCCGGCTCCCGTAGGAGTCCAGGCGGAGTCCACCTGCAATTGGCATCGGGGGCGAAGTCCGGCTCCCATAGGAGTCCGGGTGAAGTCTTCCTGCAGCCGGAGTTGGAGACGAGATCTGGCTCCCGTAGGAGCTCGATCGAAGTCTACCAGCAATCAAAGTCAGGGATGAAGTCCGGCTCCCTTGGGAGTCCGGACGAAATTTATCAGTAGTCAAAGTCGGGGATGAGGTCCGGCTCCCATAGGAGTCCGGACGGAGTTTCCCCGCAGTCGGAGTCGGAGATGAGGTCCGACTCTCGTAGGAGTCCGGACGGAGTCTGCCCGTAGCTGGATTTGGAGACGAGATCCGGCTCCCATAGGAGTTCGATCGAAGTCTACCTGCAATCAAAGTCAGGGATGAAGTCTGGCTCCCTTGGGAGTCTAGACGAAATTTATCAATAGTCAAAGTCGGGGACGAAGTCCGACTTCCGTAGGAGTTCGAGCGGAGTTTCCCCGCGGTCGGAGTCGGAGACGAGGTCCGGCTCCCGTAGGAGTCCGGACGAAGTCTGCCTGTAGCTAGAGTTGGAGATGAGATCCGGCTCCCGTAGGAGTCTGGTAGAAGTCTACCTGCAATCAAAGTCAGGGATGAAGTCCGGCTCCCTTGGGAGTCCGGACGAAATTTACTAGTAGTCAAAGTCGATGATGAAGTCCGGCTCCCGTAGGAGTTTGGGCGGAGTTTCCCCATGGTTGGAGTCGGAGATGAGATCCGGCTTCCATAGGAGTCCGGACAAAGTCTACCTATAGCTGGAGTTGGAGACAAGATCCGGCTCCCATAGGAGTCCGATAGAAGTCTACCTGCAATCAAAGTCAGGGATGAAGTCCAGCTCCCTTGGGAGTCCAGACAAAATTTACCAGTAGTCAAAGTCGGGGATGAAGTCTGGCTCCCGTAGGAGTCCGGGTGGAGTTTTCCCGCGGTCGGAGTCGAAGACGAGGTCCGACTACCATAGGAGTCCAGACAGAGTCTGCCTGTAGCTGGAGTTGGAGATGAGATCCGGCTCCCGTAGGAGTCTGGTCGAAGTCTACCTGCAATCAAAGTCAGAGATGAAGTCCGGCTCCCTTGGGAGTCCGGATGAAATTTACCAGTAGTCAAAGTCGGGGAGGAAGTCCGGCTCCCGTAGGAGTCCGGGAGGAGTTTCCCCACGGTCGGAGTCAGAGACGAGGTCCGGCTCCTGTAGGAGTCCGGACGGAGTCTGCCCGTAGCTGGAGTTGGAGACGAGATCTGGCTCCCGTAGGAGTTCGGTCGAAGTCTACCTGCAATCAAAGTCAGGGATGAAGTCCGACTCCCTTGGGAGTCCGGATGAAATTTATCAGTAGTCAAAGTCGGGGACGAAGTCCGGCTCCCATAGGAGTTCGGGCGGAGTTTCCCTGCGGCCGGAGTCGGAGACGAGGTCCGGCTCCCGTAGGAGTCCGGACGAAGTCTGCCTGTAGCTGGAGTTGGAGACGAGATCCGGCTCCCGTAGGAGTCCGGTAGAAGTCTACCTGCAATCAAAGTCAGGGATGAAGTCCGGCTCCCTTGGGAGTCCGGATGAAATTTACCAGTAGTCAATGTCGGGGATGAAGTCCGGCTCCCATAGGAGTCCGGGCGGAGTTTCCCCACGGTCGGAGTCGGAGACGAGGTTCGGCTCCCGTAGGAGTCCGGACGAAGTCTGCCTGTAGCTGGAGTTGGAGACGAGATCCGGCTCCCGTAGGAGTCCGGTAGAAGTCTATCTGCAATCAAAGTCAGGGATAAAGTCTGACTCCCTTGGGAGTCTGGACAAAATTTACCAGTAGTCAAAGTCGGGGATGAAGTCCGGCTCCCGTAGGAGTCCGGGCGGAGTTTCCCCGCGGTCGGAGTCGGAGACGAGGTCCGGCTCCCGTAGGAGTCCGGACAGAGTCTGCCTGTAGCTGGAGTTGGAGATGAGATCCGGCTCCCGTAGGAGTCCGGTAGTTGTAGAAATCTGCCGTCGGTGAAGTTCGACTGTTGGCGAGGTCCGAGGCAGTTCGGGTTGGAGTTGAACCTGGCTGGAAGAGGTCTGGGAGGGATTTGGGGAGCAGCCGACGGCCGTAGGAGGTCGGCTGGCAGCAGAGCTTAGTGTGCGCTTGGGGTGGCTTGATAGACGACTGGGGGAACTCATGTTGAAGGAGTTCGGGGTGGAGCAGTGGAAGTTCGTCCGTCGGGGGAGTTCGATCAACACCGTGGAAATCCGGATGTTGGAGTCTGGAGAGTTACCATCTGCAGTCGAAAGCCGGATGAGTCTCGAGAGGATCAATCCTGCTTTGAACTTCGGCTGAGGGTATTTTATACCCAACACCAATCCCTCTACTTTCGAGTTCAAATTTCGAATGAAGAAAGTATAGAGAAATTTTCGCAGCCGAAGTTATCCCCTTGAATCCTGTGTGCGACCACCCCTAGATATTTTGGCATTAAATGCGCGTGTGCTGGAGTCTTTTCGAATCGGGGTGATTCGAAGGGACCCTTCGGAATCCCCGCTGGCGTGCTGGCCCAGATACGGCGTAATAATGGCTCTGTCAGCTGTCAGCCACTTTTAGCCACCTGTCGAGGCGAGTGGGACACGTGTCAAGTGCGGGTAGGCCTGGGGAGATTCGCGATCATTATGGCATCAGATTCTAGGGTCTATTTAAACTCATCTTTCCACCTGAAAGTTCTATCGATATCCACCTTTTCTTCGAGAGCCCTGACCTCCCTTGGCGTCTTCCATGGCCCTAGGCGTCTTCCGAGTCATCCCTGTCCTCGCCCTTCTGCATCCTCCAGAGCAATCTAGGTTAGTCTCAGAACCTTCGTATTCCTCCATTTTCTCCTGTCGTATTCTTCCGATTTGGTCTCCCGCAACCTCTCGTCCTTTGTCTCGTCCGATTTCTCTGGGATCTTTAGGGCTTTCATCTAGAGTCGTTCGAAATGTCTTCCAGTATCTCCGCCCCTAGCGGTTCAGGGAGTTCTTCCGCCTCAGCCCCCCAGGATCCCCATTCTGTAGACGAATCCATATCTGGGACTGGGCTTTGCCTAGTCTTTGCACCGAGCACCATTCCCTGCTCCCTGACTCCGGATGAACTCCTGCTTTCGACTGGTGTTGGGTATAAAATATCCTCAGCCGAAGTTCAAAGCAGGATTGATCCTCCCGAGACTCATCCGGCTTTCGACTGCAGATGGTAACTCTCCGGACTCCTCCAACAGTCGAATTTCCACAGTGTTGATCGAACTCCCCCGACGGACGAACTTCCACTGCTCCACCCCAAACTCCTTCAACATGAGTTCCCCCAGCCGTCTATCAAGCCACCCTAAGTGCTCACTAAGCTCTGCCGCCAGCCGACCTCCTACGACCGTCGGCTGCTCCCCAAATCCCTTCCAGACCTCTTCCAGCCAGGTTCAACTCCAACCCTGCCTCGGATCTCGCCAACAGCCGAACTTCACCGACGGCAGATTTCTACAACTACCGGACTCCTACGGGAGCCGAATCTCGTCTCCAACTCCAGCTACAGGCAGACTCTATCCGGACTCCTACAGGAGCTGGACCTCGTCTCTGACTCCGGCCATGGGGAAATAGGATTGACGCTAGAGGAAGGGTCTGTGTCTTCACAGTACCCTTATTCTTGAAGGAGCACTCAACGGGACCACCTCCGGTCATCTTCTCCGACATCCACTCCTCCTTCTCCCACCTAATCTTCACCCGATGCCACCCCACAGGGCATCCACATGGCGATCTACGGCCTCCGCGGCCAGATCACAGGCTCCGACCTCACCTCCAGTCTCCCAGCCTCTGCCTGCTCCTCCGGCGATGGCAGTTGGCACGGAGCAACTCGACCTACTGGCGCAGCAGGTCAGAGGCCTAACTGAGGCTGTGCAGGCCATGCAACAGCAGCAGCAGCCACAGGCATCGGTGCGGCCGGAAAGAGCATCGTCGGAACTCTAAAACCCAGTGGCGGGGCGTGCCACTTGGGCCAACCGCCCAGTCTTTCCCGGAAAGATGAATCCAAGGGTGGAAAGCCCCCAGTCCGACCATGACTCCACCCCTGGAAGATCTCTACCCTTATTCTGCCAGAGGACCCTCGAGACCCGTAGTCGAGAGGATTTCCTGGACCGGAGGCTCCAGGAGATGAACCGACGGATCGAAGAACTCCGCCACGCACCCCCCGCTTATGGTGAGGATATTTGCACTGACCCCCCTTTTCCCAAATGATCATGCAGGAACCCATCCCGTCGAACTTCAAACTCCCCCAGTTCGAAAGCTACGACGGGACTACGGACCCGGTTGATCATCTGGAGGCCTTCCGGACGATGATGCTGCTTCATGGCGCACCCGACACCATTCTATGCCGAGCCTTCCCATCTACCTTGAAGGGAGCGACGAGAAACTGGTACTCAGTGCTGAAGCCGGGTACCATCTTTTCCTTCGATCAAATGAGCCACCAATTTGTGGCCCATTTTGTCAGCAGCCGGTGCCCTCGAAAGGGTTCGGAGTCCCTCATCAATATCAAGCAGAGAAAGGGAGAGTCCATTCGAGCCTACATTAACCGCTTCAATGTCGCCGCGCTGGAGGTCCGAAACTTGGACCAGTCAATAGCAATGGCCGCTCTGAAGGGTGGCCTTCAGAAGAACGACCTTTTGTTCTCCCTGGAGAAGAAGTACCCCAGGGATTTTGCTGATCTGTTGGCTCGGGCTGAAGGATATGCCCGAGCGGAAGAAGCCTTCAAAATGAAGGACGAGGAGACTATGAGAGAATGGCAGGCGGGAGACTTGGATAAGTCCGCAGTCGAAAAAGGGCCGAAAGAAGCTCGGCCACGCTCTCGATCCCCTCCTGGGCACAAGCGTGTCCAAACTCCACCTCGGGTACATAGGCAGAGAAGTCCGGATCGTGGGGTTCGGTGGAGTTCTCCACCGAGAAGATTCCGCAACTACGTCCCCCTCAATGCCTCGAAGACCCAGGTGCTGATGGAGGTCAAGGAGCAGCTCCCCAGGCCTAAGAGGATGCGCACACACCCCGGGAAGCGCAACCCCAACAAGTTCTATCTCTACCATCGCGACCATGGCCATGACACGGAGGAATGCATCCAGCTCCGAGATGAGATCGAGGAGCTCATCCGGCGAGGTCGACTCGATAGGTTCATTCGAAGTTGGTCTGAAGGTAGAGAAGATCGGCCAAGGGCCCTACCGCAACCCGAACCACCAAGGAGGGAAAAGCACCCCAGAGATCGGCCTCCAATCGAAACCATCGACTCGATCACCGGAGGGCCTCAAGGAGGGGCGGACCTTTCATGACTGCGGGACTCGAGAAACCTGTAAATATACTACTCACAACTTTGCTCTGAATCTAAATTCCTTTCGAACTTTGCATGTCTTTCCCTTTTGGTATGGATCTGTCACGATTGGGGATGACCCCTTCAAACAATTAACGCAAGGTCATGTTAGGAACAGGAGGGGAACCTCATCCTAACATGAGCCAAATGAAAGTCTGATTATTGTAAGATCAGATCGGGGGAAGGCCCGTTCAACGGCACTCGAATGCCCCCTGAACCATGTTAGAGACAGGAGGAGAACCTCGCCCTAACATGAGCAAAGTCAAAGGCCTGATTCTTTTAGATCGGATGGGGGGAGAGGCCCTACAATGCCCTAACGTGCCCCCACAGCCTTGTTAGGGACAGGAGGAGAACCTCGCCCTAACATGAGCAAAGTCAAAGGCTCGGTTCTTTTAGACCGGATGGGGGGAGAGGCCCTACAACGCCCTAATGTGCCCCCACAGCCTTGTTAGGGACAGGAGGAGAACCTCGTCCTAACATGAGCAAAGTCAAAGGTCCAGTTCTTTTAGACCGGATGGGGGGAGAGGCCCTACAACGCCCTAACGTGCCCCCACAGCCTTGTTAGGGACAGGAGGAGAACCTCGCCCTAATATGAGCAAAGTCAAAGGCCCGGTTCTTTTAGACCGGATGGGAGGAGAGGCCGAACAGTGCCCGTATGCGCCCCCACAGCCTTGTTAGGGACAGGAGGAGAACCTCGCCCTAACATGAGCAAAGTCGAAGGCCCGATTCCTTTTAGACCGGATGGGGGGAGAGGTCGAACAGCACCCACATGCGCCCCCACAGCCTTGCTAAGGATAGGAGAAGAACCTCGCCCTAACATGAGTAAAGTCAAAGGCCTGGTTCTTTTAGACCGGGTGGGGGGAGAGGCCCTTGCAACGACCCTTATGTGCCCCCACAGCCCCGTTGGGGACAGGATGAGAATCTCGTCCCAACCTAAGCTGAGGTCGACTACGTCAAGAACAGAAGGAGAACCTCGTCCCGACGATAACAAAAACTCGGCCGCCCAACAAAATTGGGTAAAGGGAAAAGCTCCCTCAATGGCACCTCAACACTTCTACATGACCCCTCAAAAAGCAAAGGGGGGATCCTCACTTGAAGAGAGGAGGAAAACTAAAAAGGAAAGCGGCGAATAACGCCGACAACAGACGAAAAATAAACTGCACCAAAGATCAAAGGAACCTCGCCTCGGCAGGCGGCTAAAAGCGGCTGACAGCTGACGGAGCCATTATTACGCCGTATCTGGGCCAGCGCGCCAGCGAGAATTTTGAAGGGTCCCTTCGAACTGTCCCGATTCGAAAAGACTCCAGCACGCGCGCATTTAATACCAAAATATCTGGGGGTGGTCGCACACAAGATTCAAGGGGATAACTTCGGCTGCAAAAATTTCTATGTACTTCCTTCATTCGAAATTCGAACTCGAAAGTAGGGGGACTGGTGTTGGGTATAAAATACCCTCAGCCAAAGTTCAAAGTAGGATTGATTCTCCCGAGACTCATCTGGCTTTCGACTGCAGATGGTAACTCTCTGAACTCCTCCAACAGCCGGATTTCCACGGTGTTGATCGAACTCCCCCGACGGACGAACTTCCACTGCTCCACCCCGAACTCCTTCAACATGAGTTCCCCCAGTCGTCTATCAAGCCGACCCAAGCACTCACTAAGCTCTGCCACCAGCCGACCTCCTACGGCCGTCGGCTGCTCCCCAAATCTCTTCCAGACCTCTTCCAGCCAGGTTCAACTCCAACCTGAACTGCCTCGGACCTCGCCAACAGCCGAACTTCACCGATGACAGATTTCTACAACTACCGAACTCCTACGGGAGCCGGATCTCATCTCCAACTCCAGCTACAAGCAGACTCTGTCCGGACTCCTACGGGAGCCAGACCTCATCTCCGACTCCGGCCGTGGGGAAACTACGCCCGGACTCCTACGGGAGTCGGACTTCGTTCCTGACTTTGACTATTGGTAAATTTCGTCCGGACTCCCAAGGGAGCCGGACTTCATCCCTGACTTTGATTGCAGGTAGACTTCGACTGAACTCCAACGGGAGCCGGATCTTATCCCCAACTCCGACTGCAGGAAGACTTCATCCGGACTCCGACGGGAGTCGGACTTCACCCCCGATGCCAACTTTAGGTGGACTCCGCCCGGACTCCTACGGGAGTCGGGCTTCATCCCCAACATCGACTACTGGTAGACTCTCTTCAGACTCCTACGGGAGCCGGACCTCATCCCCAACTCTGGCTGCAGGAAGACTTCATCCGGACTCCTACGGGAGCCGGACTTCGTCCCCGACTTTGACTACTGGTAAATTTCATCCGGACTCCCAAGGGAGCCAGACTTCATCCCTGACTTTGATTGCAGGTAGACTTCTATCGGACTCCTACGAGAGCCGGATCTCATCTCCAACTCCAGCTACAGGCAGACTTCGTCCGGACTCCTACGGGAGCCGGACCTCGTCTCCGACTCCGACCACGGGGAAACTCCACCTGGACTCCTACGGGAGCCGGACTTCATCCCCGACTTTAACTACTGGTAAATTTCATCCGGACTCCCAAGGGAGCCGGACTTCATCCCTGACTTTGATTGCAGGTAGACTTCGACCGAACTCCTACGGGAGCCGGATCTCGTCTCCAACTCCAGCTACAGGCAGACTCCATCCGGACTCATACGGGAGCCGGACCTCATCTCCGACTCCGACCGCGAGGAAACTCCGCCCGGACTCCTACAGGAGCTGGACTTCATCCCCGACTTTGACTACTGGTAAATTTCATCCGGACTCCCAAGGGAGCCAGACTTCATCCCTGACTTTGATTGCAGGTAGACTTCGCCCAAGATCCCATGAGAGCTGGACCTCGTCCCCAACTCCGGCTGCAGGAAGACTTCATCCGGATTCCTACGGGAGCCAGACTTCGCCCCCGATGCCAATCGCAGGTGGACTCCGCCCGGACTCCTACGGGAGCCGAGCTTCACCCCCGACTTCGACTGATGGTAAACTTCATCCGGACTCCTACAGGAGCCGGACTTCGCCCCTGACTTTAATTGCAGGTGGACTTCACCCAGACTCCCACGGGAGCCGGACCTCGTCCCCAACTCCGACTGCAGGAAGACTTCATCCGGACTCCTACGGGAGCCGGACTTCACCCCCGATGCCAACTGCAGGTGGACTCCGCCCGGACTCTTACGGGAGCCGGGCTTCATCCCCGACTTCGACTGCTGGTAGACTCTCTCCGGACTCCTACGGGAGCCGGACCTCATCCCCAACTCCAGCTGCAGGAAGACTTCATCCGGACTCCTACGGGAGCCAGACTTCACCCCCGACGCCAACTGCAGGTGTACTCCGCCCGAACTCCTACGGGAGCCGGGCTTCATCTCCGACTTCGACTGTTGGTAGACTCTCTCCAGACTCCTACGGAAGCCAGACCTCGTCCCCAACTCTGGCTGCAGGAAGACTTCATCCAGACTCCTACGGGAGCCGGACTTCACCCCCGACGCCAACTGCAGGTGGACTCCGCCCGGACTCCTACGGGAGCCGGACTCCGTCCTTGACTTTAACTGCAGGTAGACTTCATCCGGACTCCTACGGGAGCCAGACTTCATCCCCGACCTCAACTGCTGGAAGGCTTCGCCCGGACTCCTACGGGAGCTGGGCTCCGTCCCCGATCTCAATTGCAGGCAGACTCCGCCCGGACTCCTACGGGAGCCAGATCTCGTCTCCGGCTCTAGCTGCGGGAAGACTCCGTCCGGACTCCCACGGAAGTCGTACCTCACCCCCGACTTTGACTGAAGGAAGACTCCATCCGGACTCCTACGAGAGCCGGACTCCGAGCTCCTCTCAGACGGGTGGCTAGCCACCTCTCTCCGCCAGACACTCCAGTCGAACTTCGGCCGACAGGCCTGGACCCCCTGGCAGACCGCAGCAACAGCCACAACTCTGCTCCACCTCCTGCAACAGATTCCGCGCAGCTCCATCACTCCCTGACAGACCGCAGTAACGACCACGGCACTGCTCCACTTCCTGTGATGGATTCTACGTGGCTCCATCACTCCCTGGTAGGCCACAATAATGGCCACGATCCTACTTCACTTCCTGCAACAGATACCGCGCGATTCTTCCACCCTCTGGCAAGTCGCGACAACGGACGCCGCTCCACTCCCTGCGGCAGGCTCCACGTGGCACATCCCGGTGATAGCCACGAGTCCACCCCATTACTCTTCGCAACAAACTCCTCCTGACCATGGGCAGTTCACTACCAGACGGTTACAAACATTGTTATCAGTCTGTTGCTCCCTCCGCCTATAAAAGAGGGACCCCAGATACGTTATTCTCTAAGCTCTCATTTCTATCTCAAAACTCTACTAAAATTTATGTTCGAGCACTCCATTCTTGTTGAGGCAGAGAACTTACTTGAGCGTCGGAGGGTCTTGCCGGAGCAACCCCACCTCCGGTTTAGATTTCTTTTGCAGGTCCCGACGGTGACCGCATCTCCCTCGACTCCAGCATCTCCGGTGCAAGCGAATTTTTGCACCAACAAGCACAAAGAACAAGATAAGAGAGGCAAGCACAATAGACACAAAAGATTTATAGTAGTTCGGTGCCAACTTTGCACCTACATCCACTCTTCAAATTTTTACTTGAGAATTCAATCCACTAAATGGATAACAATAGATTACATCACGTCGGACACCTCCGACCCTTGCCTTCCAAGCAAGAACACTTATTTTTTGGGTACAAGCCAATCCTCAACATTCTGATTCAGGGTTCAGATGAACCTACACGAGTTTTAGAATCTCCCAAAACTCAAACACCCAAAAACTGTTTGAGAAAAATAGAGTATATAAATTTCAGCACACAAACCCTTTAAATGCACACAATAAAAGTAATAGAAATACAATACTTAAGAGGTGGAAGCCTTTGCTGTTCACTCTCAATAAATTTCACATTTGATTGCTACTGGAGAGTGGTTGGTGAAGTACTTAAATGCTTCAATCTCTTTCTTAGGACTAAAAATAGCTTTTCTCGAATTTAATCTTTGAGCTTGTAAAAATCTTATGATTTCTCACTTGAATAGAGCATTTATAGTTGTCATTTACACTTGAGAATGTCTTAGAGTTGGTTTAGAGCCATTGGAGTGTGTTTAATTCACATTAAATGGATTAAAAATGGGTTGAAAACTAGTCGTTACGTAGCTCACCCAGAATGGGGCATCCCATAGGGCATCCCACTAGCATTGGGGCATCCCATGGGGCATTCCAAATGGCCAGACATAAAGTTTTGCTTTCTGTTTTGGTCTCAGGATCTCAGGGGGGCATCCCATGGGGCATCCAAATTATATGAGGCATCCCAGGTGGGTCATCCCACAGCATGCCATGACCTAAAATGCTACATGCCGGCTGCCAACAGAAGGGGATGACCTAGGTGGGTCATCCCATCATGTTCTAACCTAGTATTTTATACATTTAAGGTTCGAAACTTATCAGAACTCATCCAAACACTCTCAAATAAATTCAAATCAGTTTGAACATTCTCAAAAGTCTTCAAAACTTCACCAACTTACTAAAACTTTAACTTTTGGCATATTTAATGAAGCTTTTTAAATTCAATCTCTTGGACTACCTGCAACATCATAAAAATAATCTCCAAACATAAAAAACTCATTAGTAGTCCCCTCAATTAGTTTGTGATCATCAAAATCAATTTTTAGAGCAACAGTGATGCAGTTAAAGAAAGAAAGAGAGAGTAGAAAGATCTTAAAGAAAGAAGGAGAGAGAGAGAGGAGAGGAAGAAAATCCTTTTCCCTCTCTTTTTCTTTTTTTTTCTTTTCCTTTTCCTTTCTTCTTCTTCTTCTTTCTTTTCTTTTCTTCATTCTTTTCCTGGCCGAACAGAGGAGGGACACGAGGGGGGGACTTGGTGTCTCATGCTCCGACGAGGTGCAGCGGCACGGTCGGAGATCCGGTTGTGGTGACCGATGGTGGTGGGGCAAGCGATGGCTGGTGGCAAGGGCCAAACGACGGGATTCATGAGCATATCTCAAAAAATAGAAAATTCACCTCCATTTCTTTGATTTTTTCAATCATCGGCCGATCATCGACAACCAAACCTCCAGAAAAGGAAGCTAGAGAGGTGAGGTTCATGACCCATAGGTGCGGCACCATGGGCAGCGGTGTTGGTGGTCAAAAAAGAGAGGGAGAATACTCATTCAAAACAGAGAAAAATAGGAATTCTTCTTTTTATGGATTTTTCGACAAATTTGGTGGCTGACGGCGGCACCCAAGGCCACGGAAAGAAGGGGAAGAAGGAGAGGAAGAAGGGTCGGTGTTTACCTCGGGCTTCAGCAGTATTATTGGCTCCAATTTTCGACGAGCATGAGTATCGGAGGCCTCGGCTTCAATGGGAGAAAACAAAGAGAAAGAACAGGGAGGAAGGCCTGTGGTCATCGTGGGTTGCTTAGGAGGGGGTGAAAAAGTTTTATAGAGTGGAGGAGAAGTCGAATCCTTCTCAAATTCGGCTTCATCTCCGATAAGGTCGTATGGAAGAAGACTCCCAATGGGAGTCTTCAACATTTTCCCTCTTTTTTTTTTGTCTTTTTTTTTTTTTTTAAAGAGTGGGATATCATAGTTACAAAGCTATGAAGAGCATATTCAACCCCATGATAGTGATTCCCATGGACAGTCACAAGTTGCTTACGTAAGCCAACAGGCTTTCAATAAGAAACGAGGAAACTCCCATTTCAATTCAAAAGGGTGAGGTTTTCCAAGGGGAAGGTTCTAACAGAAGTGTAGGATTTCAAAAGAATAGAATCGTATATTCAAAGAATCAAAATCGTCAAAATAATAAAACCGGCAATGAAGTTATCTTTCAAATATGTGGGAAATATGGTCATACAAACTCTAAGATACTTTAAGAGATTTAACCATTCATATCAAGATGGTGATGTTCCAGACTGGCAGCTTTGACTATTGCAGATAAGTCAGAATGGTTTCCAGATACTGTGGCAATATCACATATGACCTTGGATGTAGGTAAATTGAATAACTTAAAATCTTGTATTGGTGGTGATGGTGCTATGGTTGGAAATGGTGAAATTTTTTCACACGCATTTTGGTGATGTTACAATTACCATTGATCATCACCCACTTCATTTGAAAAATGTGCTTCTTGTTCCTAATATTAAAAAGGACTTGATATCTGCTACCCAACTAACCACTGATTTACCATATAGTATTTTAAACTTTTATCCGATGGTTGTGTGATTAAGAATCAGAGAGCAAGATACGTAGTGGCAATCGGGAGTAAGAAAGGGGGCTTGTATGCTCTAGATGATGGTAATGATATCTTTGGTGATGAGAAAATTGCTATGTTTTCAAATCTGTTTAGAAAGGTGATTGAAGAAAGGTGGCACTACGATTTGGGCATCCGCATCATTAAATAGTTCAATTTTTATGTTGAAAGAATCAAAAAAGTTTTAGTTTTGATAATAAAACGAATTCTGTATGTGCAAGCTGCCAAATGGTAAAGCCATGTCATCTACCATTTCTTCCTTTTGTTGGTAATTGTGAAAAACCTTTCATAAAAATACATTCAGATTTATGGGGGCTAGCTCCTATTTGCTCCATTGAAAATTTTAGATATTATGTTGTTTTTAATGATGACTATTCCTAGTTCACATGGTTATATCCTTTAAAATGGAAATCATATCTCTTCACATATTTTATTCACTTTCATAAATATGTGTAATGCCAGTTTGATGAAAAAATTCAGATCTTCCAATCAGATTGTGGTGGGGAATTCTTAGATAACAAGTTTGATGATTATCCATGGGATTGAACTGTTGGGCTTTATGTGGTGCGCCCAAGGCTCAAGGGACTAAGGCTAAGGCCAAGGTTCAAAGTCCATGAGGTAGTCAAGGGGTTTTTAGGGCTAATTTGGGCCATAGAACGAAAGACTGTCAGCCTTTCGAATCTTGAGATTCAGGAGACTTGAGTCTCAAGGGGCTAACTTATTTTGGACTAGATTTGAGTCCTAGGTAGATGAGATTTGTTCAAATCATGGGTATACATGGATTTATGTTAGCACAAATCTTATATCAAGTTAGCCAAAAGAGTTTTGTGGTTGGGTCATATTGACCTTGTATAAATACCTTTGTATTTAGGATTTGTATGAATGGTTCAATCAATCAAATCATTTTCTCTCTAAACTTTCTCTCTCTTTCTTCTTCTCTCTCTCTGATCTTCTCCACACCCTAGAACCAAGAAACTTAGGGTTTCTTGACCGTCACCCCAAAAAGGAAAGAAAGGAGGCGCTAGAAACCAGCGGCCCCCCTTTGTGCACGCCCCTGTTTTGAGCGCCCCCTCTTGGCTGCCCAAGAAGAGTTTCAGATTCTATTTTTTTATTTTTTGGAGGCTTCATCAAGAGTGCTTCCAGGTCTCAAAAGATGGATTTCAGATCTGATGGAGAAGGGATTCAAATCGAAGAAAAAAATCATGCTGGCAGGATTTACAAGGCTGCTGAAACCAGGAAGGCTGTTCTTCTTCAATGTATTTCATCCCCTTCCAGTGAATTTTCTTCATTGATCTCCTGGTGGGAGGTACTCCACACACCTGGGAACGTGGCACAATAGTTGGTATCAAAGCCCATGTTGTGTGGAGGGAGAACGAGATACCAGAAAGTAAAGATCTTCAAAGGCTGAAATTTCAGCAAGATCGCTATCAAGGTATTTCTCAGATCCCTTGGAGTTTCTGTTGTGATTTGGTTTGGATCCAGCCATGACAAGCAACATAAAGGTCGATTTTGAGAAGTTTGATAAGAAAGAAAATTTTTTTATGTGAAAAGTTAGGGTTGAAGATCTCTTGGTTTAGGCAGATCTAGATCAGGCGTTGGAGGAGAAGCCTGAAGGGATGTCGAATCATCAATGGATGTCTCTAGAGAAGAAGGCTTGTTCAGTGATTGGAGGATATTTGACAGATGCAGCTCTCTATTCGATGTTAGAGGAGAAGATCTCGAAGGATTTATGGTCGAAGTTGCACACTATGTATATGGGGAAAAACATGTGCAACAAGCTAATGTCGAAGAAGAGACTGTACAACCTTCGGATGCAGGAAGACAAAGATGTCTTGGGTCACATCCAGAGGTTCGACCAGATGTGCAATGAGTTGCTGAACATCGAGGTGAAGTTGGAGGAGGAAGATAGATCTCTATTATTGCTATGCTCGCTGCTCCCTTCCTATGATCCATTGGTGACGATGTTGTTGTATGGCAAGGAGACTTTGGTGTATGAAGACATGGTCTCGGTGCTGCGCTCCAATGAACAGCGAAAAAAGATGACCAAGGATGAAGCTCCCCAGGAGGGCTTGGCCATGGGGGAGAGGTCAAGAAGAGAAAAAGAAAGAGGCAAGTCAAGGGGATGATCAAAGTTTCGGAAGAGCAGTAGTACGAAAAAGGCTCGGTGCTACAAGTGCAATGAGATCGGGCATTTCAAGCGAGATTGCCCACAGTGGAAGAGTAAGAAGAGAGACAAGAGAAGATCTGATGCACTGAGTATGATGGCTGATCAAGAGATGGAGGATGACCTCTTGGTGGTATCTAATAGTCATAGGCGATACACAGATGTATGGACCCTAGATTCAGCCTGTTCGCATCACTACACCCCAAACCGGTCTTGGTTTGTGACATACACCAAAATTGATGAGGAGACCGTGACACTCAGAGATGATCACCCATGCAAAGTTGCTAGTATAGGGAGCATTTGGGTGAGGATGTTTGATGGGATGGTGCAGACTCTCACAAATGTGAAGCACATCCCAGAATTGAAGAAGAATCTGGTGTCACTGAGCTATTTGGTGCAGAGCGGCTTCAGCTTCAGCAGTCATGCCAAAAGTGGAGTCTTGAATATCTCCAATAGAGCCATGGTGGTGATGAGAGATAGAAGGATGGAGAATAATCTCTACAGGTTGGAAGGATCTGTGGTGACTGAAGAATCTGATGCAGCAGCTACAACGCAAGATCAGCAGGGGGCTCATCGATTGTGGCACTACCGCCTAGGCCACATGGGTGATCGTGGGATGAAGGAGCTAAGCAAGTATGGTCTGATTTCAGATCTGGATGGAGGTATTTCAGAGGTATGTGAGTCATGTCAGATGAAAAAATAGAGGAGAGTGCAGTTCACTACTAGTTCAACTCGCAGTGCAGCCCCACTGGAACTAATCCACACTGATGTGTGGGGACCGGCCCTGATTTTAGCCAGAAATGGGGTGAGATACTTCTTGACCTTTATAGGTAATTTCTCGAGGAAGGTATAGGTCTACTTCATGAAGAAAAAATCAGAAGTCTTCACCAAATTCAAGATGTGAAAAGCTGAGGTAGAGAAGGAGACAGGTCGGAGCTTGAAGTGTCTGCGATCCGACAATGACGGAGAGTACACCAACAGAAAGTTTCATATTTTTTGTGAGGAGTGTGGCATCAAAAGGCACTTCTCGATGAGAGGGACTCTTCAGCAAAATGAGGTGGCCGAGAGGATCAACAAAATCTTTTTGGAAAAGGCACGGTGCATGAGGCTGCAGGCAGGACTTCCTAAGGTGTTTTGGGTTGATACAGTAGATGCAGCCTACTATTTGGAGAATTGATCACCTCACACAAGATTAGATGATGGTATTCCAAAGAAAAAATAATCTGGAAGGAGGATTGGGCTGAGCCATCTAAGGATGATTGGGTGCATGATATATGTGCATATCGGTGCTAGTGAGCGGATCAAGTTGGATGTCAGGTCACGGAAGATGGTGTTCTTGGGGTATATGTGAGAAATTAAGGGATACCGGCTATGGAATCCTTTGGAGAAAAAGGTCATCATCAGTAGGGATGTCACCTTCAATGAAAATTCAGTTCTCGAAAGGGGAGATGGCATGGAGGAGCAGTAGAAGCAGTAGGAGATCCAGCAGGGCAGCACTGGATAACTTACATCCTATTCTTTTTTGCCTCTTGCAGGTGCATCGAGAGGATTTGGTATTCAGGTAGAGCACTCTTCAGATGTGTCTCCATAGGTAAAGAGAGCTCAGATGGGTGATAGAAGCCAAGAGGTCCAGCAGGAGCAAACTGGACCTAGGATGGACATCAGGGTTGCACTGTACAAGCTCAAAAGGAACGTCGAGCAATCGAAATGATATGACTTCGAGAAAATATTGTCATATGCCCTGGTGATAGTGAATGGAGACCCCTACACCTATGAGGAGGCCATGGAGTGCTAGAACAGAGAGAGGTGAGTCCAAGCAATGTTCGAGGAGATGTAGTCTCTCCACAAGAATGAGACATGGTGATTAGTGCAGTTGCCACAGGGAAAGAAATCTATTGGTTGCAAATGGGTTTACCAACGCAAGGAGGAGCCTTCAGAGCAGGGAGGTATCAGGTACAAGATGAGGCTAGTGGCCAAAGGATACTCCCATAAGGAAGGCATCGACTTCAGCGAGGTTTTCTCTCCTGTCGTTAGACATACTTTTATCAGGATGTTGCTGAGCATTATAGCAGCTCAAGACTTGGAGCTAGAGCAGATGGATGTCAAGACGGTGTTTCTCCATGAGCATCTAGAGGAGAGCATCTATATGGAGTAGCCACTGGGGTTTCAAGAGCCAGGAGCAGAAGGAAAAGTCTATTTGCTGCAGAAATCATTGTACGGGCAGAAGCAGTCGTCGAGGCAATGCTACAAGCGATTTGATTCCTATGTGAGGAGCATCGAGCTTTTCAGGTGCGAGTATAACTCTCGTGTTTATGTTCGACCTTTGAAAGATGGGTCTAGGGTATTTTTACTCTTGTATGTGGATGATATGCTTATAGCATAAAAGAGTAGGAAGGTTGTGCAAGAACTGAAGGCAGTCTTGTCTCGAAAATTTGAGATGAAGAATTTGCGGCCTGCGAGGAAGATCTTAGGCATAAAAATTTTTAGAGATCGAGCCAAGAAGGTGCTGTATTTATCTCAGGGAAGTTACATCAAGAAAGTCTTGGAGAGGTTCGGGATGAAGGAAGAGAAACCAGCAAAGCTGCCACTTATCGGGCACTTTAGACTCTCGAAGATGATGTCACCACAGACTGAGGTGGAGGCTTAGGAGATGGAGAGAGTGCCATATACCTCTGATGTGGGAAGCCTTATGTAAATCATGGTGTGTTGTAGACCGGATATCGCCCACGCAGTGAGCCAGGTCAGCAAGTTCATGGCGCAGCCTGGCAGGGAACACTAGTGAGCACTGAAGGGGATCTTCAGGTATTTGGTGGGTACTGTTGGAGTCGGCATCTACTATGAACAGCGAGAAGGTGCTGAAGGACTCTCCAACATGTTCAAGGAGGCTCTGGGGCTGATAGGAAGGTTTGTAGATGCTGATTTTGGTGGAGATGTGGACACTCGACGATCGACGACAGGTTTTGTATTCAGCCTATTTGGAGGTCTAGTTTCATGGAGATCATGCTTGCAGCCCATCACAGCCTTATCAACCACTGAGGTGGAGTATATTGGCATTACAGAGGCAATGAAGGAGGCTCTATGGATGAAGAGTTTGATGTTAGAAATGGGCCTTGTACAAGAGGCCGTCAAGGTACATTGTGACAGTCAGAGTGCACTGTTACTTGCACAGAACTCTGTCTACCATGCGAGAATGAAGCACATCAACATTAGATATCATCAGATCAGAGAGCTTGTGAAAGAAGGCAAGGTGGAGCTGGTGAAGGTCCACACCAAGGAGAATCCAGCAGATGCACTGACAAAGGTTCTTCCACGGGATAGCTTTCGAAGATGTGTGACACTGATGTGCTTGATGGACAGGATGGAGTTAGCTGAGGCCTTGGGGCACCAAGGTAGAGATTGTTGGACCTTATGTGGTGCGTCCAAAGCTCAAGGGATTAAGGCTAGGGCCAAGGTCCAAAGTCCATGAGGTAGTCATGGGGTTTCTAGGGCTAGTTTGGGTCCTAAGACGAAAGGCTATCAGTCTTTCGGATCTTGAGGTTCAGGAGATTTAAGCCTCAAGGGACTAACTTGTTTTGAACTAGATTTGAATCATAGGTAGATAAGATTTGTTCAAATCATGGGTGTACATGGGTTTGGATTAGCACAAATCTCATATCAAGTTAGCCAAGAGGGTTTTGTGGTTGGGTCATATTGACCTTATATAAATACCTTTGTATTTAGGATTTGTATGAATGATTCAATTAATCAAATCATTTTCTTCCTAAACTTTCTCTCTCTTCTTTCCTCTCTCTCTCTCTCTTTCTGGTCTTCTCCATGCCTTAGAACCAAGAAACCTAGGGTTTCTTGGCCGCCACCCCTGTTGCTCCTAGATCGATTTTGATGATTACAAAGCAGATTGAAGGGATACAAATAATTTTAAAATGAAAAAGTCCTTATGCTCTTCAAGGGCAAAGTCAAAATTTCACTAAAATTCTGATTTGATAGTATCATTTGATAGAACAAATGATTTGAAATCTATTGGTGAAAATTTCATTGTGTTTGGACTTATATTCTTGAAGTTATGAAGGTTTGAAGTGCATGAGTCGACTCATGAGTCAACTCATGGCACTGTGAGCTGATTGGCACGCAAAAATTCTCCTTGGCACGCTAGTTTTCTGGCTTGGCACGACCTGTGAGTCGACTCATGAGTCGACCCACAAGGCATGAGTCGACTCATGAGTCGACCCCTGCTAATTTGAGCCAAGAAATTCCAGAAAAGCATTCTCTGGTTTTTGCAACAGAGGTCGACTCATGAGTCGACCCCTGAAGCATGAGTCGACTCATAAGTCGACCCCTGCGATGGGAAATGTCAACAACGGCTATTTTTTTGCCCATTTTAATTGCCATTTATGCTTCCTAAAAATCCTCTAATGGCTCTTTATCTACTTAAATTGTTTTCTCTTGCTTCTAATGCTACAAAATGCTTAATATGATGAAAGAAATTGCAGATTAAATAGCGGATCAAACGTGAAATCAAATATGAAGAGGAGCAGAGAAAGAGAGAGAAGAATAGAAGAAAGGATCCGAAATTTGCAAGAAAAAGCATGAGATCAATGAAAAATCCAAAAAGAAAAAATAATATACCAAAGAGATTGTGAAAGAAAAAAGCAAGATCTTTCAAGGAGAGAATTCTTCATGCCTATTGTTTCAACCTTGATCTAGAGATCGTTCAAAGCTTTCAAGAGATCTTCAATCAACAATCAACCTCTTCTCAAGCATTCAAGTGTTCATCCACTTTGAGAAATTTCGAAAAAGGGGTTCTTCATTTGAGTAAAGCTTTTATTGTTATATTCGCTCATTTAAAGGAGCTGTTATTGTATTAATTTGTGCTCTAAATTTTCTAACTCTTTGTGAGTTTTTGTTCTTATTTTTGGAGGATTTTCAAAACAAGGAAAGGTTGATCCGAACCTGAAATCGGAGTATTTTGGGTTTACTTGTACCCGGAAAATAAGTGATCTAGCTTGGGATAGCTAGTGTCGGAGTTTCCGACGTTTTGTATTCGGGTTGAATACAAAGGATAGTGGATTGAAATTCCCAAGTAGGATCTTGGGGAGTGGATGTAGGTGCAAGGTTAGCACCGAACCACTATAAATCCTTGTGTTTGTGGTGTGCTTTATCTCTTCACTTTATTTCTTTATTATATTCTTGCATTCCTGCTTTAGGTAATTAATATTGAATTAAAGTCTTTGTTTTGATCTTCATAAGTAATCTGTTGGGCTTAAAATTTTTAGAAACCCAATTCACCTCCCCCTCTTGGGTTGCATAGCTGGGCAACAAGTGGTATCAGAGCCGGTGCTCTAGCCCTTCTTTGATCTAATAATCAAAGAGCCAAAGATCTATGGCAACCCATGTTGGTACTTCTCTAGCCGAGGGACAATCAACAAACCGACCTCCACTTTTCAATGGGTCTAATTACACCTATTGGAAAGCTCGGATGAAGATTTTCATACAAGCACTCGACTATGATATGTGGAGTATCATAGTGAATGGTCCTCACACACCCACCAAGATTATAGATGGTGAGGAGTCAACCAAACCCGAGAAAGAATGGGATGAGGTTGACAAGAAATTGGCACAATTAAATGCCAAAGCCATGAATGTTCTTTATTGTGCACTAGATGCAAGTGAATTTAATTGCATTTCTACTTGTGCATCTGCTAAAGAAATATGGAATAGGTTAGAAGTAACCCATGAGGGAACAAATCAAGTAAAAGAGTCTAAAATAAACATGCTTGTACATAAATATGAATTATTCAAAATAGAGCATGATGAGTCCATAACTGCTATGTTTACTTATTTTACTGATATAATCAATGGTTTAAAGAGTCTTGGCAAATCTTATACTAACAGTGAACTTGTAAGGAAGATTCTCAGGTCACTGCCAAGAACTTGGGAAGCCAAGGTGACTGCCATCCAAGAAGCAAAGGACTTGAACACTCTACCTCTAGAAGAGCTTCTTGGATCCTTGATGACTCATGAACTTAGCATGAAGCAACATCAAGAGGATGAAGTCAAAAAGAAAAGAACTATTGCCCTCAAATCCACAACTTCGCCTGATTATGAAACAGATGAATCTGAAGATGAAGAACAGGATGAAGAGATGGCTCTCATCACCCAAAAATTTAAGAAGTTTCTAAGAAAAAGGAAACAGGAGATGAGAAAGAAATTCACAAAAGGAGATCAAAGCAAAGAAAAGGAGAAAGATCAACCTCCTATATGCTACGAGTGCAAGAAGCCAGGATATTTCAGATTCGAATGCCCACAATTGAAGAAAGGTCCAAAGAAGTTCAAAAAGAAGGCAATGATGGCGACCTGGAGTGCGAGTGATGACTCAAGCTCCGACGAGAAAACCTCAACAGAACAAGCCAATCTGTGCCTGATGGCACATGAAAATGAGGTAACTTCTGAATCCACTAGTGAATTTACTTTTGAAGAATTGCATGAAGCATTCTATGATTCAATTGATGAATTAAAGAAACTAGGGAAGAAAAATAAAGAGCTGAAATTGGAAAATCAGTCCTTAGTGAAACAAGCTGAAAATCTTTCAATTGAAAAATTCACCTTGATTCAAGAAAATCAAAACTTAAAGGATGAAATGAACAAGCTGAAATCTATAGTAGATAAGTTCACCTTAAGTTCAAACAAACTAAATATGATCCTTGAAAATCAGAAAGCTATATATGATAAGGCTGGACTTGGTTATAAACCCCTGAAGAAATAAAAATTTCTGAAGGATATTTATGTAAATTATTCAAGCAACAAGTCTACAAATATTACTTGTTTTAAATGTGAAAGAATAGGACATAAATCATACACATGTCTTATTAACAATCATGCAAACACAAAAAAAATATGGGTTCCAAAAGGAACCATTCTGACTAACCTGAAAGGACCCAAGAAAGCTTGGGTACCTAAGACAGAAACGTGATCTTTGCTTGCAGGTGTGTCTAGCATCCCAAGAAGGAAACAGGAAATTGTATCTTGACAGCGGATGCTCGAGACACATGACTGGTGATGAATCACAATTCATTACGCTTGATGCTAAGGATGGAGGGATGGTCACCTTTGGAGATAATGGCAAAAGAAAGATCATCGGGATAGGTAACATTGGTATCACTCCCTCCAAATACATTGAGAATGTTTTATTAGTTAAAGGTTTAAAGCATAACTTACTTAGCATTAGTCAATTCTGTGATAAAGGGTATAAAGTAAGTTTTGAATCATCTATTTGCATCGTGACGAGTCCTATTGACGATGGCATTAAATTTATAGGATATAGGCATGGCAATGTTTATATGGTAGACTTGAATGATTTAACTAAATTAGACATGCAATGCCTAGTTTCCTTAAGTGCTAAAATAAATGAGACTAGTTGGCTGTGGCATCGTAGACTTGCACACATTAGCATGCATTCTCTCTCAAAATTAATTAAAAAGGATTTAGTTCTCGATTTGCCAAAACTGAATTTTGAAAAGGATAGAATTTGTGATGCATGCCAATTAGGTAAACAAACTAGAGTATCATTTAAATCCAAAAACACTGTTTCAACTTCTAGACCTTTAGAGCTCTTACATATGGATTTATTTGGACCAACTAGAACCACTAGTCTAGGAGGAAAATGATATGGATTTGTAATAATTGATGATTACTCTCGTTTTACTTGGATTTTTTTTTAGCTCACAAAAATGAAACTTTTTAAATTTTCACTAAATTTCATCGAAAAGTCACTAATGAAAAAGGGTTTTCAATTCAAAATATTAGAAGTGATCATGGAACAGAATTTGAAAATCATGATTTTGAAAATTTTTGTGATGAAAATGGAATTGGCCATAACTTCTCTGCTCCTAGGACACCCCAACAGAATGGGGTAGTAGAAAGGAAAAACAGAACCTTAGAAGAAATGGCCCGTACCATGCTTTGTGAAAGCAACCTTCCAAGATATTTTTGGGCAGAAGCTATTAACACAGCATGTTACATTTTAAATCATGCTTTAATTAGATAATTTTTAAAGAAAACCCCCTATGAACTTTGGAAAGGAAGAAAACCAAATATTGCATATTTTCATATTTTTGGTTGTCGATGTTTTGTATTAAATAATGGCAAAGAAAAACTTGGTAAATTTGATGCAAAATCAGATGAAGCAATCTTTCTAGGTTACTCCTCCACTAGTAAAGCATTTAGAGTGTTCAACAAAAGAACTTTAGTAGTTGAGGAGTCCATACATGTTGTCTTTGATGAATCTAACGATCTTCCTTCAAGGAAGAATGAGGGTGTTGATGATGCAGATCCACTAATAGAAGGTATGAAGGAGATCACTCTGAAAGACTCAGCAACTCCAGAAGACAAGGATCAAGAAGTCAAACAAAATGAGAAAGGTGAAGAAATTCAAGAACAACCTCAAGGTACAAATGACTTACCCAAGGAATGGAGGTATGTTCACAACCACCCTAAGGAGTTAATAATTGGTGATCCTATGCATGGGGTAAAAACCCGTTCTTCACTTAGAGATGTACTTAATCATTGTGCATTTGTATCTCAACTTGAACCTAAAACTTTTGAAGAAGCTGAAAATGATCATAACTGGATTAATGCTATGCAAGAAGAACTTAATCAATTTGAAAGAAATAATGTTTGGACCTTAGTATCAAGACCTAAAGATTACTCAATAATTGGAACAAAATGGGTCTTTAGAAACAAATTAGATGAGCATGGAAATGTAATTAGAAATAAAGTAAGACTGGTAGCTAAGGGATATAATCAAGAAGAAGGAATTGATTTTGATGAAACCTTTGCACCTGTTGCTAGATTAGAAGCCATTAGACTTCTACTTGCTTATGCTTGCTTTATGAAATTCAAACTATATCAAATGGATGTTAAAAGTGCATTTTTAAATGGATATATTTCTGAAGAAGTATATGTAGAACAACCCCCTGGATTTGAAAATCATGCTTTTCCCAATCATGTCTTTAGATTAAATAAAGCTTTATATGGATTAAAACAAGCACCTAGAGCATGGTATGAAAGGCTAAGCAAATTTCTACTAAATAATGGTTTCTCAAGAGGCAATGTAGATACAACCCTATTTATTAAAAGAAACCAAAATGATATGCTAATTATACAAATTTATGTTGATGACATAATTTTTGGGTCTACTAATGAATCCCTTTGTCAAGACTTTGCTAAGCTTATGCAGGGAGAGTTCGAGATGAGCATGATGGGAGAACTCACTTTCTTCCTCGGACTCCAAATCAAACAATCAAAAGAGGGAATCTCCATCACCCAAAGCAAGTACACCAAGGAACTACTCAAAAGATTTGGAATGGAGAACTGCAAACCAATTGGCACACCAATGAGTCCCTCATGTAAGCTTGACAAGGATGATGAAGGTAAAAGCGTAGACTTAAAATACTATAGAGGTATGATTGGCTCATTATTATATTTAACTGCAAGTAGGCCTGATATCATGTTTAGTGTTTGCTTATGTGCAAGATATCAATCTGATCCTAAGGAATCTCATTTGAATGCTGTTAAAAGAATCCTTAGATACTTAAATGGTACACAAACTATAGGGTTATGGTACTCTAAGGACTCACAAATTAATTTGTTAGGATATTCTGATGCTGATTTTGCTGGATGTAAATTAGATAGAAAAAGCACAAGTGAAACTTGCCAATTTCTTGGAGTAAACCTAATCTCATGGTTTAGCAAGAAACAAAATTCGGTGGCACTGTCTACGGCTGAGGCCGAATACATTGCAGTCGGAAGTTGTTGTGCTCAAATCTTGTGGATTAAGCAACAACTCGAAGATTTTAGAATCAAACTTAATGAAACACCAATAAAATATGATAATACAAGTGCCATAAATCTATCTAAAAATCCAATACAATACTCAAGATCCAAACATATTGAAATAAGACATCATTTTATAAGAGAACATGTTCAAAACAAAAATGTAATTCTTGAATATGTTTGCACTAAAAATCAATTAGCCGATATCTTTACAAAGGCCCTTAGTGAGGATAGATTCTGTGAAATTAGGAGAAAACTAGGAATTCTAGATCCATTTGTCTGAAATTTCTCAATTTCCAAAGAATAGATGTCAAAAACTCTTAGAACTCAATTTTCAACATCCATCCTGATCCCAAAAGCTCAGATTTTTCACTCTAAAAACTTATCATTGAGCAAAATTTTTTCACTCAAAATTTCGAATTTTTCTGGAATTTATTCATATTTTTCCTGATTTTCTGAACTTCATGAGTCGATCCCCATGAGTCGACTCAATGGCAAACTTGTAAATCCCACAAACTTCCATCGGGTTCATTGTTTTTAAACGGAAAACCCTGTTTGTGAGACGACTCATCTTCTCATCGTCTTCCTTCCGAAAGCCGTTCTTTTCAACTCTTTTTTTGCTCCAAATCCAAGGATCAATTCTGAGGCAATTCTCCCTCCTACTCTCCACCAAAAATCGCCTCCTTGGAAAAGAGATTTCTCGTGCTTTCTCGCATTGCTCGGCGCGGGTGGAACGTGCCCTAGAACTTCACCGTTCATTCAAAATCCGCTTCTTTTCTCCTCCAAAATCTTTCTTTATTCTCTTGTGATCCCTCCTCCACTGAATTCAAGTCTCCTTGTCTGCTACTTTATTGGATATGGCTCCAAAGATGAAACTTCCCCAAAGAAGGAAATCAATCCGAGAGCCTGAGGAAATTGTCCGAAAGAAAAGGCATGCTCAGTTTTCTAGTGTTTTCACTCCAGTTTCAGTACCTGCTCAAGGTCCCTCTCAATCCTCAATAAGCCCCAGTGTAAATCCTCTTTCTGTTAGAAAAGTAGAAACCGGAAAAAACATAGACTTTCGGTTCTTTGAGAAAGAAGGCTTTACTTTTGCTACCAAGATCAAAAATCAAGGATGGGAACTTTACTGCTCCCTTAAGGAAGTCACCTATATTGATCTAGTTAGAGAGTTCTACCAGAACCTAAATTATGGAAACGGGTCAGTGACTTCAACTGTAAAGGGGATTGACATCTGCTTGGATTCTAGGATATTGGGAGAAATACTTCAGTTGCCTAGTGAAGGATACTCATATATGGAACTCCCAATTAAAGAAGAAGGGATCAAAATTATCTTAGGAGAAACTTTTTCAGGAAGTTTAAACAAATTGGAAGCAAAGCTATTGTCCATTGACATGAGGGTCCTGCATCAGATAGTTTCAAAACTCTTCTTTCCTAGGAGTGGTAGACATGACTTACTTTCCGGCAGAGATGTATGTGTCATGTTTCATGTCATCACTCAGACCCCCCTAAACCTCCCTGCACTTATGATAGAGGCCATGAGAGAAACTTTGAACAGATCCAAGGCACACTTGCCTTATGGTATGGCCCTGACTAGAGTATTTAGGAGGTTTGGAGTTAGTTGTGAGGGGGAGGCACCTACCAAGCTCTCACATGTGGACACTTTCAACCAACACAGCCTGCACCGAATGAGAATTACAAAGACTGTTGGTGGTTGGATCAAGGGCTCTGAAGAAAGAGCTGAGGAGAGAGCTGAAGAAAGAGCTGAAGACAGAACTGAAGGCAGAGTAGAAGAAGAAGGTCCATCTTCTCCTGTACATGATTTCAGGGCAGCTTCACCAGATACCCAGTTCATTCCTGATACTGAGGCTGGCCCTTCTGAGTTTACTAGGATGCCGACACCAGTGTATCAGCCAGAGAGCAGAGCACCTCATTCAGAGTTCAGATTGGCTGATGATCAGATCGAGCATATTTCACAGCGTGTGGCTTCTTTGCTGTCTAGCCAGTGGAGTTGTACTTCTTTTGCACCTGGAGCTACCTCTTCTGATCAGACCATTACTCCCCACATTTTCACTGTGTTTCAGATGATTTCAGATCAGTCCGTCAGGATACAGCAACTTGAGGACACAGTCTGGAGACTGACTGGCAGAGTTCTTGACTTGCAGGGGCAAGTCCTTGCATTGGCCCATCCCCAGCCACAGGAGTCTACTATTGAGGTCACAGACCTCACTGCAGAGGCTGGCAGGCTCAGAGGAGCACTAGAAGGTGGATATGATTTACTGAGGAAAGAGATCCGAGGATCGAGTGAGCATGCTACCACCCAGTTCACTGCTCTACTTCAATCTGTTTCCAGAGCACTGAACGTACTTGATTCTATTAGACTCACCCTTTCTGTTCAGTCCCTAGCATCTCAGCGTTCTCAGCCACCCAGTTCATCTCGCTCTCCTACTCGTGGCAGAGGCAGACGGGGTAGAGGACGCACTTCTGATCCATCATCTCCTCACCCTATATCTGATGACTCCGATCATTGACTTATCTTGATCTTTACTAGGTCCTAGGAGTTAGTATCTTGTTCTAGGATCTATACCTCGGGGCCATGTATTGATAATTAGCTGGTTGAATTTTATTTTTAAGAACTATGTATTGAAACAATTATGATATTAATGGAATCATCTTTTACCTATATTTCTACCTCTCTGAAATGATCATATTTTGGTTATATATTTTCTTCTTGTTGAAATATTGTCTTCTCCTTGTTGTTGTTTACTGTTGATAATTGCTATATTAAGGGGGAGCAAACATCTGTGAAAAAAACTCTAAAGAGGAAGAAATTAAAGAATATTTCAGAAAAAGAAAAGGAAGAGTTAACTATGTTTGATGATGTCAAAAAGGGAGAGAAATTAAACAAAAATAAAAATTAAAATTAGACAAAAAGCAAAACCCTAAATTATGAGAAAAAGGGGGAGAAATTAAACAAAAACAAAGATTGGAAGATTAAAACAAATATTGGAGAAATTAAACAAAAACAAAGATTGAAAGATTAAAACAAAAAGGGGAAGAAATTAAACAAAAACAAAGATTGAAAGATTAAAATAAATATTGGAGAAATTAAATAAATATTGAAGAGATTAAACAAAAACAAGGATTGAAAGATTAAACAAAACTTTGAGAAATTTGGTATCGAAATTTGGTATCAGACAGAACTTAAACAAAAAGTCATCCATCAAAAGCAAAATCATAAGTACAATGCAAATAAGTATTTTTTTTATGCTCTGATATATTTCAAAATTCAAACTTGCTCTGATACATCTTTTAAAATTTTATTCACCTTGATACATCTTAAGAAATTTGTTTTACTCTGATTCACCCTACAATTTCTTTTAACTTGCTCTGATACATGATAAAATTTAATCCGATACAGTGTGAAGGTTTCTCTGATAAATTATAACATTTGATCTGATACAGTGAGAAAGTTTCTCTGATATATATATTTTTTTTTGCTCTGATACAGTGTGAAATTTTCTCTGACATTTGCTCTGATACAGTGTGAAATTTTCTCTGACATTTGCTCTAATACACTGTGAAATTTTCTCTGATATATTATAAAATTTTTTTGCTCCGATACATTATAAAATCTTTTCTAATATCATTGTAAAAATTATTTTTCTTGCTCTGATACATTGCAAAATTTATTTCTCTTCTCTTGCTCTGATATATCTTGAACTCAAAATGATCTAATACCCTTTTCAAATCTTTAAGAAAATGGACAAACTATTTTTGTATTTATATTACATGCCAAAAGAATCATACTCTTTTCAAGCATATACACCTATAATGGATTCTTTTGAAATTAATGCATTCACATAAATATTTTTGTTCAAATATTTTGTCATCATCAAAAAGGGGGAGATTGTTGCTCCTAGATTGATTTTGATGATTACAAAGCAGATTGAAGGGATACAAATAATTTTAAAATGAAAAAGTCCTTATGCTCTTCAAGGGCAAAATTGTAATTTCACTAAAATTCTGATTTGATAGTATCATTTGATAGAACAAATGATTTAAAATCTATTGATAAAAATTTCATTGTGTTTGGACTTATATTCTTGAAGTTATGAAGGTTTGAAGTGCATGAGTCGACTCATGAGTCAACTCATGGCACTGTGAGCTGATTGGCACGCAAAAATTCTCCTTGGCACGCTAGTTTTCTGGCTTGGCACGACCTGTGAGTCGACTCATGAGTCGACCCACAAGGCATGAGTCGACTCATGAGTCGACCCCTGCTAATTTGAGCCAAAAAATTCCAGAAAAGCATTCTCTGGTTTTTGCAACAGAGGTCGACTCATGAGTCGACCCCTGAAGCATGAGTCGACTCATGAGTCGACCCCTGCGACGGGAAATGTCAGCAACGGCTATTTTTTTGCCCGTTTTAATTGCCATTTATGCTTCCTAAAAATCCTCTAACGGCTCTTTATCTACTTAAATTGTTTTCTCTTGCTTCTAATGCTACAAAATGCTTAATGTGATGAAAGAAATTGCAGATTAAATAGCGGATCAAACGTGAAATCAAATGTGAAGAGGAGCAGAGAAAGAGAGAGAAGAATAGAAGAAAGGATCCGAAATTTGCAAGAAAAAGCCTGAGATCAACGAAAAATCCAAAAAAAAAAAATAATATACCAAAGAGATTGTGAAAGAGAAAAGCAAGATCTTTCAAGGAGAGAATTCTTCACGCCTATTGTTTCAACCTTGATCTAGAGATCGTTCAAAGCTTTTAAGAGATCTTTAATCAACAATCAACCTCTTCTCAAGCATTCAAGTGTTCATCCACTTTGAGAAATTCCGAAAAAGGGGTTCTTCATTTGAGTAAAGCTTTTATTGTTATATTCGCTCATTTAAAGGAGCTGTTATTGTATTAATTTGTGCTCTAAATTTTTTAACTTTTTGTGAGTTTTTGTTCTTATTTTTGAAGAATTTCCAAAACAAGGAAAGGTTGATCCGAACCTGAAATCGGAGTATTTTGGGTTTACTTGTACCCGAGAAACAAGTGATCTAGCTTGGGATAGCTAGTGTCGGAGTTTCCGACGTTTTGTATTCGGGTTGAATACAAAGGATAGTGGATTGAAATTCCCAAGTAGGATCTTGGGGAGTGGATGTAGGTGCAAGGTTAGCACCGAACCACTATAAATCCTTGTGTTTGTGGTGTGCTTTATCTCTTCACTTTATTTCTTTATTATATTCTTGCATTCCTGCTTTAGGTAATTAATATTGAATTAAAGTCTTTGTTTTGATCTTCATAAGTAATCTGTTGGGCTTAAAATTTTTAGAAACCCAATTCACCCCCCCCCCCTCTTGGGTTGCATAGCTGGGCAACAACCCCAAAAAGAAAAGAAAAGAGGTGCTAGAAACCAGTGCCCCCCCTTTGTGCATGCCCCTATTTTGAGCACCCCCTCTTGGCCACCCAAGAAGAGTTTCAGATTTTATTTTTTTATTTTTTGGAGGCTTCATCAAGAGTGCTTCCAGATCCCAAAAGGTGGATTTCAGATCTGGTGGAGAAAGGGTTCAATCGAAGAAGGAATCTTGCTGACAGGATTTACAAGGCTGCTGAAATCAGGAAGGCTGTTCTTCTTCAACATATTTCATCCCCTTCCAGCGAGTTTTCTTCATTGATCTCCTGATGGAAGGTACTCCACATACTTGGGAACATGGCACAACATGACCATCATATTTCTTATCCATCTTGTGAATAAAATAGTTTTGCCGAATGAAAATATAGAAATATACATGAACTTGGACTCACTATAATGATTCATGCAAACATCCCACAGAGGTATTGGATTGATTGTCTCAATGTTGCTATTTTCTTAATCAATAGTTTGGCTATACCAACTTTAAATATGGACTCTCCATTTTTCTATCTATTTGAAAGAAATCAGATTATACTACTCTTCGAGTATTGGATGTTAGGGGGTATTTGGTTGGAGAGAGTGAGGGTCTGAAATTGGAATCGGAATGGGTGACTCCCATTCCAACCATTTGGTTGGGAGGAGTCGCATTCTGATTTCGATTCTAGGGTGGAATGAAAATGGCTCAATTTATATAGAACTCAATCCCTACTCTCCTCTATGGATTCAAATTTTTATTCCAATTTCGATTCCGATTTTGATTCCGGTTATGAACTAAACGCTTCTGAAGATTTGGCCATTTCGATTCTGATTCCAAGCCATTCTGATTTCCATTTTTATTTCGATTTTGGTTACGAACCAAACACCCCCTTAGTGTTTTCCTTACTTAGGTGGATATTCAAGATCAAAACTAGATTCAAAATCTTTCCATTGTGTCCTTTTGCGATATAGTAATAAATACAAGTGGTATTGATGTCTCTATCCTTCCACAAGAAGAGTATACATCTCATGACATGTTGTTTTTGATGAATCAACCCTTCCATTTGTCAATCCAAACTCACTTTATAGTCTTGCTTAGATTATGGGAGAGTTATCGACCTTTCAAGAATGGATTGGTCAAATTGACAAGTAAGATTTATCTAACAAATCCATTATTAATGCTTCTTCTTATCTTTTGGTCATGTGGCGGGCCTTTCTAATGAAGTGGACAAAATTTCAGCACCTTCAGAGACTACACAACAAGTCATCTCAAGTGATCCAATTGCAGATTTAGGTAAGTTTGAATTTATAAGATTAAACACAATGGGTTGTGAGCTGGATCCATCATGGAGTGATGTTGATCAAAAACTATAAGACTATTACAGCTATAAAAGCACCACCATCACTCTGGATAACAAAACCTGATTGAATTCATCTTTCTCTATAATACTACCATCATAATTGATCATGAGGAAACATGGGGGTGGTGGCTTCTAAGTGAAATAAATTAATTACTATGAAAGATGCAGAACCTGTGAAGGAAGAGCTACAGTTTGCTCTTGCTATTAAAGATCTATCAACAGGTATCATTGAAGAAACTCATGAGCTTGAGTAGAAGCTTTGAAAAGAATGAGTCTAGCACTTTGTTGCACACCTCGGAAGTGCACTCATTCCTAGCCAAGCAAATATGATAGACAATATAGTACACTATAGTAGCTTCCTCCTTTCTATTATTACTAAAACTACTCTCCTTAATAAGATGTACAAGGTCCTCCAGAAATAAAAATGAAAAAGGCATTAGAGTTTTGTATTGGAGCATGTCTCCATATCTGAGACGCAACTTTACAATAGAGAAACACATGAGAAAAAGACTCTTCAATATCTGGGCATACATCACCATATCTTGGAATTTAATAATGATGCTTGTGTAATACGACTCTTCTGCATGGTAGATGAAGCCATACTAGCTACTACATGAATAGTGAAATCCGAGGATGAGTGTTTAACTTCCAGACCCAAGAAATACCTTGAATTGGCAGGGATTTAGAAATAAAAAGATGATAAAAAAATCAGATACTTTAGCACTCAAACCAGCAAATGGGGCCCAACCCAACCTATCACCACTATCTCCAACTAGTATAGGGACCGACATAACTTTGTGTAGTAACTCCGTTGAGAACGATTAAGTAATAAGATGTTGGTTCCATTTCTTTTGATCTAGGATTATTAGATCTTTAACTATCATATCCTGTAATACAGAGGTATCAACAAAGGCAGCCACCATGCAAAAGATAAGGATGACAACTAGGGATCCTGAAGCACATTAATGGACTATCCATCACCTAAACACCATTTAATGTTATAAAATAAATAATTGGAGCATAGGAACAGATCTTCTTCCAAATTGGAGAGGCATTATGTATGCAAGTCAGATAAGAAGACAATGACCACCAGCCATATTTCACCCTCATAAAAGAGCTCCGAAACATCTTGTATCAAAATATACCGAGCTGCATGTTTAGCCATAAAAGCTTCACTTCGGGCTACCAATGATGGTTTACCTAGACCACCATTCCAAATAAGTCGACACATACTATCGAGAAATCAAATGTACCTTTTTTCAATTATCATGAGATCCCCACAAAACAAGATGCAATCATCCGCAAACAAAAGATGAGAAACTTTCACTCTTGAACGACTAGACTGTTATACAAATAAAGAAGAATTTTCTATCGTAGCCTTTAACAACCTATACAATGCGTCTGCCCAAATAGTAAACAAATAAGATGATAAAAGATAGACTTGCCATACACCAATAGAAGAATGAAAAGAAGCCAAGGGTGTGCTGTTAATCAAAATTGCAAAGAATAGCACCATAATACGGCCCCGAATCCAATGAATCCAAACATTCGAAAATCTCAATAGGTGTAAAGAAAAAAAATAGAAAGTTCCACCAAACTCTATCATATGCTTATTTCATATCCAAGTTGTTTGCCATATAAGTGAATCTAAGTGATGCTCACTGTAAGTCATATATAATTTTCAGACCCATTAAGATGTTATCAAAAATGCTTGGATCCTTAATAAATGCACCCTGTTCTAGATGTATCAACAAATGTAATACATTCTACATTATATTTACCATTAGTTTAGCAATAATTTTATATAATGTAGAGCATAAGCTGATAGGGCGATAATAAGATGGGAGAGATGCATTTGGCCTCTTAGGTATGAGTGTGATAAAAGCATGCTTCTATGATGCTGGCATATAACATGAAATAAAAAATTGTTTCATTGCAAGGCACACATTTGTATAGATGATTAGCCAACAGTACTTGAAAAAAAAATGGTGGAAAGCCATCTGCACTAAGAGCTTTATCACTCATCATAGATCTTATTATAGATTCAATCTCTGCATCTAAAACATCTCTAAAAGGTATCTCTCCATCAGATTCAGATATCTGATGCTAGAACACCAGGAAGATCAACCTCCTCCTCCTCCAATCTCCATCTAGTGCTAAAGAAGGTGAACAGTTCATTCCAAACAGCATCTACATTCTCTAAATTATTCCCATTACTATCTTTTGAGAAATGAATACCATTCCTTTTTCTTCTAATAATAGTGACTTGATGAAAACATATAGAATTCCTATCACCCTCTTTTAAGCCATTTAACTTTGGAATTTTATCTTCATAAAGTTTCTTGCTAACACAAAAGAGAGTGATGTTGAGCAAGGTTAGATCAACCTGAGAATAGTCAAATCCCCCTCAGCAAGGTCTCTCTCATGACACTCTTTTGCCTGCAAATTCTATTCCATGATCTCAACTTTCCCTCCATAAGCTCTAATCTTTTATTCAAACCGCACATAGCATCTTCCCTAACAGGAATGTTTCAGACACTTCACACAATATTCGAGGATAAAATAACTAGATTTTTTTCAAATGTAAGGGAGGTTTACATGTAACTTTAATTGCAGTCTCAATGAAAACAAGACAATGATCATAAGCTTCATGAGGTAGACGACGCATTTGATCATCTGAGAATCTCTAGACCCAATCACCAGTAGCAAAGGCTCTAGCAACGTGCTCCCACACCTTTGTCTGGCCAAGCCGATTATTACACCAGGTACAATGGGTACCTGAGTAGTCCAAATCAAAAAGACCATTAGAAGACATAAATGGGTGAAAGTCCTGACGCTAATTTCTCTGTGAATGGTTTCCCACCCATCATGTTAGAAGGTCTAAAAATACAATTAAAGTCTCCAGCAATTGCAATTGGTAATCCTTGGCTGACAATAGTAGAAGCTTCTGCCACTGGTGAAAGCTGACCCATGAAAAGTATCTATGTTGATAATCTGGGTCCGCATGCACAGCTAGTAAATTCCATAGGCTTTTTGTTGGCTCTGTGATAACAAAAATAATTTACTGCAAATTATTGTTGAAAGCATCAATTTTCAAATTACCCTATTGCCACCTAGCAATAATACCACATTTAAGTCCTTGTAACTCAACAACGTGAAACACCAATCAGCTGGAAGACGCTGTTGTGCCCTTAACAAGCGTCTACCAGACAAATGGGTTTCAAAGAATACACAAATTTGTGGATTATATAATTGGATTAGTCTTCTAACTACATGAATGGGAGCTACTCGTATTGATTCGATCTCTGACGAGTTAATGGCATATCCCTTCCACTGATCTCACTTACCTGACCAACCTGATGAGTTAGGTTTTGATTAGATCACTTGGTGATTAGGGCTCACCCATGTCATTAGGTAAATCAGTGTGACTGATTTAGGTGCTCCTAATACCGGTTTTAATTAAATCTTTTTTAATCTGACTTGGTGAAGTTAGTGGGAGGATTGAAATTGGCTGGTTAATTTCTTCTCTTCTATCCTTTAATAAAATCCTCAAAAATTATTAGGTCCCTAAAAATGATTAAGTTATAGTGATAACTAAGTCATAACCTCCCATTAAGTGAGTGATAATGAGTCCATTAGTTTAATAATCACTGAAGGCCCAAAGACCTGGTGCTTATTGACTAATGGAATTATCATTCATAATATGATAATTTGGTTGAGTCTTTTTGATGGTGGTCAGGTTGGCCGACCAAAGTCGGGTCTGATCATTTATTGGTCCGATTCACCAAATCAAGTCATGTTAATGGTTGGACCTAACCAGATCTTTTCAGTGGAGGCCAAAGCCTACTGATTAGGTTCTGGGGCAAAATTAATTACTAGAAGTTGTTTAGAGAAACAACTGGTTATGAACCTACCCATAGATGCACATGGATTGACCAACCAAAGTTGGGCTCGTGTGTGGTCTGTGTGGATTCTAGTATCCACTAAGGAATTAAAGTAATTCCTCGAATTGGAGGTTGAGGCTACCAGTTCATAAAAATACTGGGAGAAACTTTAGACTAAAGTCTAAGTCTTTAATATTAATAATTTATGTACTAATAAAGGTCTGATTTTTCTTTATGCAGCTATAGCCACTACCCTTTCGCTCCGGTCATTATTAGATAATGACAAGCTCATGGGACCTAATTTCGATAGCTAGTATCGAAAATTGAAAATCGTCCTTGAGCATGAGCGGATCCTTTATGTAGTAACGGATCCGGCACCTGAGGAGCCAGCCCCGAACGCTAGAGGGACAGTCTGTGACACTCACCAGAAGTGGCTCAACGACCGCACCACCGTTCGGTGCATAATGCTGGCAGCAATGAATGATGAGTTCAGCCGCAGGTTCGAAAACGTCCAGCCGCAGGAGATGCTTCAAATGTTGAACGACTCCTTTGGCACGCCTGACGATGTTGAAAGGCACAAAACTAGTTGTGCTATTTTCAATGCTCGGATGAGGGATGGGGCCTCAGTCACTGATCATGTACTGTACATGATCGAAATGATTGAGCGCCTAAGTAAACTGGGCTTTTCCTTGCACGAGCAGCTCGGAAAGGATGCGATTCTTAATTCTTTGCCCAAGTCCTTCCTCCCCTTCCTTACTCATTTTCGGATGACAAAACCTGCAGTGAACTACCATGATTTGTTAGGGTTGTTGCAGAACTTTGAGAATGATCACCAGCTCCATAAAGAGTCGGTGAATGTTGTGGGAGGGTCTTCTTCTAGCCGTCGACCCTTTAAGAAAGGGAAGAAGAACAAGAAGAATAAAAATAAGAAGGTGCAGCCGCATGCAGGGATGTCTGCACAGGGTCAGATTAAGAAGCACAAGCCCGGCGAAGTGCTTCTTTTGCAAGAAGCAGGGGTACTGGAAGAAGAACTGTCCTCTATACATTGCCTTCCTGGACCCGAACAGGCTGAAGAAGAAGCAAGATAATTATATGATAACACCTTGCAACTTTTTCATTTGTGATACTACTGCCTGGGTATTGGATACCGGAAGCCCTTATCATATCTATAATTTGATGCAGGATCTGCAGGTTAGTAGGAGATTTGATGAAGGCGAGAGGTTCTTGAACGTTGGAGATGGAAGCAAAGTTTTAGTTCTAGCTTTAGGAATCATGAACCTTGTAATCAACTCTCGTAATGTAATTCTGAGTGAATGTCACTATTGTCCAAATTTTTTATTAAATATTATTTCTATAGGCCTTTTGGCCATGTACAGTTATGAATTTTTAATAAAAAAAATATTTACAATATCATTTTGAATGGTGTTACAATGTTTGTTGGACAACTAAATAATAGAATTTACTTACTATCACAGCCTGTTAATATAGTTCAAAACTCCGATAAACGCCCTAGAATGGATAATATGTCAGAAGTCTATCTTTGGCACTGTAGGCTAAGTCATATCAATAAGAACAGGATAAACAGGTTGGCTCAAGAAGGAATTCTTGAAGTTGGTGATTGTGAATCACTTTCAACCTGTGAGTCCTATCTTCTTGGGAAGATGATCAAATCACTTTTTACTGAAAAAGGTGAGCGAGCAAGTGAACTCTTGGGTCTGATACATTCTGATGTATGTGGACCCATGAGCTCAAGTGTAAGAGGTAGATATTTCTACTTCATAACCTTCACAGACGACCTATCGAGGTATGGGTATGTCTACTTAATGAAGCATAAGTCAGAGTCGTTTGAAATATTCAAACTATTCCGAAATGAGGTAGAAAAACAAACTGAAAAGTGTATTAAAACTCTTCGATCTGATCAAGGAGGTGAATACCTTTCTAATGAGTTTCTGACATATCTTGGAGAGAATGGGATTCTCTCTCAATGGACTCCTCCTGAAATACCACAGCATAATGGTGTGTCTGAAAGGAGGAATCGGATCTTGTTGGACATGATTCGATCCATGATGGGGTTTGCTGGTCTGTCGATCTCTCTCTGGGGATATGCGCTCGAATCAGCTTGTTACCTTCTAAATAGGGTTCCGAGTAAGTCTGTAACCAAAATGTCATATGAGATATGGATAGGATGTAAACCAGTACTCTCGCACCTTAGGGTTTGGGGGTGTCCGATTTATGTTAAACGTTTAATTACGGACAAGCTTGGACCTAGGTCTGACATGTGTTATTTCATAGGGTACCTAAAAGAGACCAAAGAGTATTACTTCTACCTAGCTGATGAGCAAAAGGTGTTTGTCAGCCTTAAGGCAATCTTTTTGGAAAAAGAGTTCCTTGGTGAAGGAACTGTTACCTCTAAGGTCGAACTTGAGGAAGTTTGACAGGTGAAAAAACTGACACAAGTTGCTGAACCTGAACCGAATTTGGTTAGATCAGATCCGGAGCCTATTGTTCCTGCACCCTTAAGGCGATCTGGTAAAGTACCACGTCAACCGGATAGATACTATGGTTTCTTGGTCCGGGATGGCGATCCCGTCGAACTTGATGAAAATGATGAGGATCCGATCACCTACATGGATGCAATGTAGAGACCTGACTCTGAGAAATGGCTAGAGGCCACGAAATCCGAAATGGAGTCCATGAAGGTCAACAATGTGTGGACATTGGTTGACCCACCCGAAGGAGTAAAACCCATAGGATGTAAGTGGGTCTTCAAGAGGAAGAGGGGCGCAGACGAAAAGGTGGAGACCTATAAAGCCCATCTGGTTGTCAAGGGATATCGTCAACGTTATGGTATAGACTATGACGAGACATTTTCTCCTGTGGTAATGCTCAAATCCATTCGGATTATGCTTGCAATAGCTGCCCATCTGGACTATGAAATCTGGCAGATGGATGTGAAGACAGCTTTCCTAAATGGAGAGCTGGACGAAGAGGTGTATATGATACAACCTGAAGGGTTCACATCCACAGATGAATCTAAGGTGTGCAGGCTACAGAGATCCATTTATGGACTTAAGCAGGCATCCCGGAGTTGGAACATACATTTTGATAAGACGATCAAGACGTATGGCTTCGTTAAGAACAGAAAAGAGCCCTGCATTTATAAGTGGGCTAATGGTCCAGTAATGGTATTTCTTGTATTGTATGTGGATGATATTCTCTTAATCTGGAATGATGTCCCTGCATTACAAGGAATAAAGATTTGGCTGTCGTCATAGTTCTCCATGAAGGATCTGGGAGAAGCTTCCTACATTCTAGGGATGAGGATCTATAGGGATAGATCTAAAAGGTTGCTTGGCTTATCCTAGTCCACGTACATTGATACTATGCTGAAGAGGTTCAGCATGGAGAATTCTAAAAAAGGCTATCTACCGATAGACCATGGAATTTCTCTCTCGAAGAGGGATTGTCCAACAATACCTCAAGAGAGAGAGCGCATGTGTAGAATTCCATATGCTTCGGCAGTAGGATATATCATGTATGCCATGACATGTACATGACCAGATGTGGCATACTCACTAGGGGTAGTGAGTAGATACCAATCTGATCCAGGGGAGAATCACTGGAAGGTTGTTAAAACCATCCTGAAGTATTTAAGAAATACTAAGGACCAGTGGTTTGTTTATGGTGAATCGGACTTGAAACTTATGGGGTTTACAAACTTCAGTTTCCAGTCTGATCACGATGACAGCAAGAGTGTGTCGAGATTTGTTTTTACCCTTAATGGTGGGGCTGTCTGCTGGAACAGTTTCAAGCAGCACACTGTGGCTGATTTAGTTTGCGAGGCAGAGTATGTCGCTGCATCAGATGCTGCCAAAGAAGCGGTGTGGCTGAGAAAATTTCTCACCGAGCTCGGAGTAGCACCCTCCCTTGTTGGTCCAGTTCTGCTCTACTGTGACAGCTCTGGAGCCATTGCTCAGGCGAAGGAATCGAAGACACACCAACGGACGAAACATATTCTGCGTCGCTACTATCTTATCCGGGAAATCTTGGATAAAGGTGACGTCGACCTTCAGAAGATCGATGGAAAGGAGAACCTGGCCGACCCATTCACTAAAGCCATTGCGGTGAAGGAGTTCGACGACTTCAAGTCGAAGATGGGTATTAGATACTGCACCGATTGGCTTTAGGCCAAGTGGGAGATTATTGGGAATAGTATCCCAAAGCCAATCGTCAGCCTATTGACGGTTGTGCTCTTTCTTGTATTAGTATAATCTTCTAATGAACTCCTGTGTTGTGGTGAAATCCTTAGGACTATTTAGACTCGACAAATGAGGATTTGTCATTTAGTCCTTAAATCTGTTCGCGAACAGGTTTAAGGACTAAACGACAAATCCTCATTTGTCGAGTCTAAATAGTCCTAAGGACTTCACCACAACACTAGAATTCATTAGAAGATGAAGAATTTGTGATGAAAAATGCCAAAATAATTTTTATTTATTTATAATTCTTATACTAATATAAGAAAGAGCACAATCGTCAATAGACTGATGATTGGCATTGGGATACTATTCTCAACAATCTCTCACTTGGTCTAAAGCCAATCGGTGCAGTATCTAATACCCATCTTCGACTTGAAGTCATCGAACTCCTTCACCGTAATGGCTTTAGTGAATGGGTCGGCCAGGTTCTCCTTTCCGTCAATCTTTTGAAGGTCGATGTCACCTCTATCCATGATTTTTTGGATAAGATGGTAGCGGCGTAGAATATGTTTCATCCGCTGGTGTGCCTTCGGTTCCTTCGCCTAAGCAATGGCTCCAGAGCTATCACAGTAGAGCAGAACTGGACCAACAAGGGAGGGTGCTACTCCGAGCTCGGTGAAAAATTTTCTCAGCCACACCGCTTCTTTGGCAGCATCTGATGCAGCGGCATACTCTGCCTCGCAAACTGAATCAGCCATAGTGTGCTGCTTGGAACTCTTCCAGCAGACAGCCCCACCATTAAGGGTAAAAATAAATCCTGACACACTCTTGCTGTCATCATGATCAGACTGAAAACTAGAGTCTATAAACCCCATAAGTCTCAAGTCTGATTCACCATAAACAAACCACTGATCCTTAGTATTTCTTAAATACTTCAGAATGATTTTAACAACCTTCCAGTGATTCACCCCTAGATCAGATTGATATTTACTCACTACCCCTAGTGAGTATGCCATATCTGATCGTGTACATGTCATGGCGTACATGATAGATCCCACTGTCGAACTTACCTTAGACACCAACCGGTTCATTAGTTTTAATTTGATCAACTTAGTAAATAGGGTTTCACCGCGTAGCCTTGAATTAAGTCCATCTTGGTCTAGTTAAAGACATGGACCTATTCAACTACAACTATTAGAGTTGAGTCTAGAATGTCCTTGACCTAATCTAATTTAACTTTTGATTAGATTTGACCAATTACTCTAATTTAGTCCATTTCTTTAAGCTAACCTTAGGTCTAACCCAATTATGGATCTAATCCATCTAACCCATTGACCCACAAGTTTATGCAATTGTCTTAGGTCTTAATTCACAATTCTAGACCAACTAGACAATACTTAATTTTTTTAATTAAGTATTTGGGCTGATGGGTTAGGGTTTGGCATTTCGAAAATAATTTTCAAATTTGAAAGGTTTTATTTTCTGTTCACTAAATGTATTGACTCATTTCACAAACTGATCAGCATATTTCATAAACAGCAATCCTATTGCTAATTACATAATAAAAAATAATTCAATTAAAATAAATCATGAATATTTCTTTAGATCTAATCTAACACATTCATGATAAATTTTACAATTTAGTCCTTTCATTGCTTCGTCTGCATGGGATATAATCGCTCGGCACCCCTACCGCCATAGGAGAATCCCATTGAATGGGAGGAGAGGGCCTTTAAACCCTATTTTTCTCCTATGATCGGACGACCATGGCAACCAACTCAATTAAACTACTTGCTATTTGGATCAAGTATATCTAAATATACTAATTTCAAAATTTAAATTTTAAATTTTAAATTTTGAATTTCAAATTTCAAATAAATTTCAAATTTCAAATTTTAAATTTTTGAATTTCAAATTTTGAATTTTAAATTTTAAATTTTAAATTTAAAATAAATTTTAAATTTCAAATTTTAAATTTTAAATTTTTAAATTTTAAATTTTGAATTTCAAATTTTAAATTTTAAATTTTAAATTTAAATTTTAAATTTAAACTTTTAGATTACTACTTAATCTACGCATGCAAATGTATATCATATTTTAGAACCTGCTCTAATACCAATTGAAGTGAATTTCAGTGTAGGGGTAAAATGATAATTTTAAAACTTTTTCAAAATTATAATTTTACAGCAAAAATTATTAATTAATTTAATTAATTAATATATATTAACTCTACATAAGGATCTAAATATGATATATATAGCATACATTTAAATTTGAAATTTTGAATTCTACAGTAAATATTTTACTGATATGTGTTTAGAACACATTACCTTCGTGCAGGTAGTCGATCGTCGTAGTCTGATCACCGTCGGAATGGTCTGATCATTGCAATGTAGCCACACAGTATGTCTGATCTCCGTGAATCATCCACACGAAGCTTTCGGTCTGATCGGCTCCTCACGAATGCTAGTTCGTTGCAGAACCCTTTCGACGGCTGATGCTGATCGAACTCCTTCGATCGGTGTCTATCGATTCCTCGGATGCTCTGGATCATCAACAGAGATAGTAGAGAGGTTGATGAAGCTCTCTTTAAATTTTGGTGGACTCACGACACTCGTAGCTCACCTTCTCACTTCTCGAACCCTAGGCAGAAACCCTAGGGTACTCTTAGAAAAAACCCTGCGCCCTTTCTTTTTCTTTTCTTTTCTCTTCTTTTCTTTTCTTTTTTCACGCACAGAGCCTTTCTCACGCTACCCTTTCTCTCTTGGATCAGATATCACACGCTCCACCTTCTCTCTCATTTTAAAATGGTGCAAGACCACATCTTTTCAGCAGTTTCACCGCATAAGAGGATAAAGCTAGGATGTTGCTCACTTGAATTCAAATCAAATTTAAATTCAAATGCCAACCAACCAATCTTTATCCACTCTTGGCGTGAGAAAAAGGGGGCGTGGGTTCTTTGTGCATGGAGAATTTACATGAGAAACTTTTTCTCGTATAGAGTAAGTGGCGCACAAGTGGATAAGGTGGCGCATGAGATTAGTTGCCCATTCAAATTCAAATATCATTTGAATTTGAATGGCCAACCAACCATCTTTATCCACTCAAAATGGCGCACACAGGTGAGGCGTGTGAAGGCTTCTGCATGGGAGAAAATTTACGAGAACTTATTGTTAGGATTTGATGCCTCGAGATTTAGCCCACATTGAGCCCACAGTGAGATTTACGATGAAAAACGAAGTCCAACGAGACCAAGATCACCTGAAACGGAGCTCGGATGGAGGAGATACGAGCTTTTGAAGTCGGCACGAGATTCGAGGCGGTGGAGGACCACCGACGGCCGGCGGTGGGCGGCAGAGCGCGGGATGCGCGACACAGGCCCGTGCGGGATGCGCGACCCACGTGGGCGGGCAGCCCAGGCGGGCGCGCGGCCCAGGCGCGCGCAGGCCCGCGCGCGGGAGCGGGCCGTCCCAGGCAAGCTGCTGGCCCCTTTGCACCGATCCACCATGGATCGGGCGGTCCACGGCTGGGCCTGTGGATCGTGTGGGTGTTTCCCACGCGTTTCACATGGTCCACAGCACTATTCCGTGGACCGATCGCGATCAGACGACCCAGGGAGTTTCCGGTGACAATCCGACGGTTCAGGAGGTTGATTTGCTTTGTTTAGGACTCTTAAACCTAATCTAATTAGGTTTAAACCCTGTTTTAACCCTTTAAAAGGCCTGTGGATGAATAGTAAAGGGTGTGGTTGGTTTTCTCGCACCGTACGAACCCGAGAAGAAAGAGAGAGGCGGAAGCGTTACTGTGAGAGAAGGAGTAGGGCTTTTGGACAGCGGTCGCCAGGCACTTCAGGGGTTCAGAGGGGTCTTTCAAGAGAGAGAGAGCTTTTGTGAGGAAAACTTCTAGTGAGAGAGAATTGGGTGTACAAGGGTTGAGGGTGAGGTCTCCTCTTGTAAATTTTTTTTTTCATAGTGAAGTTTGCATGCCCCGTGGAGGCGAGCCCTTTTGTGGCTGATCCACGTATTTTGATTATTTTTTCTTTTATTTTGTTTCTTCTTTCTTCCTGCTGCATCGCGTGGTACTTGTTGCTCCTTAGATTGATTTTGATGATTACAAAGCAGTTGAAGGGGTACTAATGTTTCTCACTTGAAAAAGACTAATTGCTCTTAAGGGGCAAAACTGTAATTTTACCAAAACCCTGATTTGATAGTATCAAATGATAGAACAAAAGATTTGTGATCCAATGGTGAAAATTTTATTGATTTTGGACTTGTATTTTGAAAGATATGCATGATTGAAAATCATGAGTCGACCCATGAGTCGACTCATGGCACATGAGATGACTGGCACGCTGAAATTCCTGACCGGCACAGACTTGGCACATCCTGTGAGTCGACCCATGAGTCGACCCCCAAGGCATGAGTCGACCCATGAGTCGACCTCTGCGGGTTTTAAGCCAGTTTTACAGAACCTTGCATCCCGTTCGATTCTGTGATGATTTTCTACAGAGGTCGACCCATGAGTCGACCCCCAGGCATGAGTCGACTCATGAGTCGACCCCTGTGACGGAATTTTTCTACAACGGCTAGTTTTTAACCCATTTTAAATACTTTTAATGCTCATTTATTATGGTCTATTGCTCTATTTCAGCCTAGAATATTTTTCACTATTTCTTGAAGCTATAAAAGGGATAAAAAGGTGGGAATCAAGAAGATTAAAAAAGAGAGATTTTGAAAAAGAGATTTCAAGCAAACTTTTCAGCCCTAAGCAAAAACTCATTCAAAGCATTCAAGAAGCCTTTAATCCAAGCTCACCAACTCCTCAAGTGCACATTCAAGTCTCCAACCACCTTGAGAAAATCCAAAAGGGTCTTCTTCTCTTGAGTAAAGTGTATTTAAAGTCATATTCGCTCATTAAAAGAGCTTTCTTTGTATTTATTTGTGCTATTGATTGTTATACTCGGTTTGAGTGATTATTTTTGTTTTGGAAGGGTTCCAAAATAAGGAAAGGTTGATCCGAACCTAGAATCGGAGTGTATTGGGTTGGCTTGTACCCGGAAATAAGTGGACTAGCTTGGGATAGCTAGAGTCGGAGTTTTCGACGTTTGTATTCAGATTGAATACAAGATTAGTGGATTGAAATTCCCAAGTAGGAGCTTGGGGAGTGGATGTAGGTGCAAGGTTGGCACCAAACCACTATAAATCTTTTTGTTTGTGGTGTGTCTAATTGCTCTTCTTTAACTCTTCATTATTCTCTTGCATTCTTGCTCTTAGCCATTAGCCTTGAATTAATTCTACTCTCCCTATTTATTTAGCTTTGTCAAACATTTTTCATAAGTCATAAGTTAAGCTTAAAATTTTTAGAAACCCAATTCACCCCCCCTCTTGGGTTGCATAGCTGGGCAACAAGTGGTATCAGAGCCCGGTGCTCTAGTCCTTCTTTGATCTAAACAATCAAAGAGCCAAAGATCTATGGCAACTCAAGTCGGCACTTCTCTAGTCGAGGGGCAATCCACCAACCGACCTCCACTTTTCAATGGGTCTAATTACACCTATTGGAAAGCTCGGATAAAAATATTCATTCAAGCACTCGACTATGATATGTGGAGTATCATAGTGAACGGTCCTCACACACCCACTAAAATTATAAATGGTGAGGAATCAGTCAAACCCGAGAAAGAATGGGATGAGGTTGATAAGAAGATGGCCCAATTAAATGCTAAAGTAATGAATGTTCTTTATTGTGCTCTTGATGCTAACGAATTTAATCGCATTTCTACTTGCTCATCTGCTAAAGAAATATGGGATAGGTTAGAAGTAACCCATGAGGAAACCAATCAAGTAAAGGAGTCTAAAATCAACATGCTTGTGCATAAATATGAATTGTTCAAAATGGAGCATGATGAGTCCATAACTGGAATGTTTACTCGCTTTACTGATATTATAAATGGTTTAAAGAGTCTTGGTAAGTCCTATACTAATAGTGAGCTTGTAAGAAAGATTCTCAGATCCTTACCAAGAACTTGGGAAGCCAAAGTGATCGCCATCCAAGAAGCCAAGGACTTGAACATTCTATCCTTGAAAGAGCTTCTT